>NC_057802.1:343293345-343326187 GCF_018294505.1 Triticum aestivum | reverse complement strand
ACAAGCAAAGTTCAGATTGTCTGTGATGCCTCTTATGTACTCAAAAGTTTACTCGTACAAGCATTAATTTTAGCAAGAAGTACCTCCGACTGAACACCATTTACCAGTCTGCAATGTAGAATTTTGGCGAGCTACAGGACCAAGATGAGCCAGTAAACTAGTTGGATGAAAGTAGTGGCCAAGTTTCTCAAACCTCCCTCGGCACGAGGCCACTATTTGAGGATAAACCTACAAGCAAAGTTCAGATTGTCTGTGCTGCCTCTTATGTACTCGAAAGTTTACTCGTACAAGCATTAATTTTAGCAAGAAGTACCTCCGACTGAACACCATTTACCAGTCTGTACCCTAGGTAATTAAAGTTCGTCCATGGATCATATTGGCTGTGATCTCAATCATTTGGATGCATAAACATACAGAACATGTGTATATCTGAATCTTTTTGTGAATTATCTATGAATATTGTTGTGTGATCTATCAATCATTTGGATCCATAGACATGCTGAACTTGTGTATATATGAATCTTTTGAGTTGTTGATAGTGAATGTTGGCTATGAATATGAATGTGTCCTGTGAACCTGAGTTTGATATGAATGTTTACCTTTTCTATTGTGCTTGCGTGTGAACTTGTTAGTATGCCTACTGTGGGGTATGTGACGTGTGGGTGTCAATGGCACACCTTCTTCCCGAGAAGAATTGCACCTGCTTTGTTTGGGTAGCAATGGCGCATCAGCTCTTTTTAATCTTTTTGCTCTGTCTTGCCCCTCCCCCGCTCAACCCCTGCCGTAATGTTTTCGGCCTCAAAACAAACATAGTACTGCGTTGTTTTTGGGGCTTGATGAAAAATCGAGTGCTGGTTTCTGTAGGTTGGCCCACCCAGCAAATGGGTTGCTGGTCCACCACGGACTGGGAGGCTAAAAATACAAGTTGTATGGTGTAGAGGCAAGTAAAAAAACGCCATCGAGAGCCATCCACTGAAGAAAAAAATCGCTCCTGATGTGCTTCTCCAGTCGTGCCGCCGGCCCCCTCTTTAATCCAGTTCGCTCGGGGATCTGGTATCATTTTTTACAGAGGGCGAACAAGTATCAGCTAGGCCTAGGTTTTGTATTTTAACATGTGTAGCCCACGACATACGGTGACAGTGGTTTCAACTTATTTTTTGAGGTCCATACCGGCCTATGGGCTTTTTCTTAAAGATCGGCATCCCAATGTATTTTTTAAGCACATTATATATATTTATATTATTACTATTATCGTATATTTTATAGAGACTTATATATACATTATAAAAACATCCCACGTGTTATTAACTTATAAAAGTAAATGTTTAACAGAAGTTGGCAAGGAAAATCCTGGTTGTTTTTGACTCACAGGCAAGGAAAATCCTGGTGATTACGTACAAAAGCTTGCGAAGATTTTAAGGACCAATGTAATAATAACGCGCTCATTTTTATTTTGAGCAATAAATCGCTAATTTTTTAATTATGTATATAAAAAATGTGCCTCTCCGGTTTTTGATATTAATTGCTCCTTCTAACATAACATTATATATATAACGAGCCCCAGCTAATTTGTGTATTTGAAGGAAGTGCAAATGGGCTGGGATTTCTTAGATAATATAAATGGGCCGCATTGACGTGAAATTATTTGTTCACCCAGCCCAGCAAATGGACTGTACATTCTAGAAAACATGGGTTAAATATATGCCACATTTTTGCAGGCTGGCATGTGGGCCAATAGGTCGAAGCCTACGCAGGGCATTGTCAACTTGGTCGGCATGCACCTTCAATCTCTCATCTTCTTCCACCAGCGTCGCCGGGACCGCCTGGTCCGGCCTCCGGCGGCTAGCGGCTCTGCTTAGCACGCATCGCTGCGAAGCGCTACCCCACCGCCGGCCAGGCTATCCCTCCACCCCTCCACACCTCCAATTATTCTCCAGCGACTGCAGCCCCACGCCGCACCAGAACCAGTTATAACCCTTCTCCTCCACTCAATCTGCGACTCCACTGCCGCGTCTTCCCATCTCCGAGTCGTTCCCGTCCGGGGCCTCGCCGTCGTCCACCGCCTCGCTGCGCTTGGTGCGGCGTGGTCAACAAACGAGAGTCATCGGAAGAGGACTGTACGTGGAGAGCCTGACGGCTGGGACCCACGAGGTCCATGGTCGCACGCAAGGAAAGTTCCTCCTTATTAAGCTGAAAAAAAAGTTTCCTCCACCTGACAGCTGGGACCCACCGGCTGTATCTTTGCACGAAAGGAAGTGCCTCCTTGTTATGCGAAAAAACTTATTCCTCCCGTTGACAGCTGGGACCCGTCAGATTTGGTGGCTGACTTGTGGGCCTACTAAGCGGACATGTACGCAAGGCTTTGTCAACTTAATCAACAAATGATTCTAGCAGCTGGACTGTTGGATGTGAATCCAATAGCCGTGCTCCTTCTTCAACCTTTGTTCTTGCTCCTGTCTCCCGTGGGCGGCACCGCGGCTGTGCTGCCGCGCACCCGAACCAGTCAAGTTTCCCACTCCTCTCCATCTGCGACTCCACTGCCCCGTCTTCCCCATCTCCAGGTCGTTCCAGTCTGGGGCCTCGCCGTCGTCCACCGGCCTTTGGTGCGCTCGGCACAGTGTGGTCAATGTGGTCAACAACCAAGAGTCATCGGAAGATGACTGTACGTGAGAGGCTGACAGTGGGGACGCACCATGCCCATGGACGCATGCATGCAACGGAACGCGGCATGGTCAACGTGGTCAAGGAATGACTTCCATCGGAAGTGTACTGTACATGGAGAGGCTGACAGCTGGGTCCACGGCCGCAACAAGGAAGTGCCTCCTTATTACGCGGAAAATAATGATTCCTCCACCTAACAGCAGGGACCCACCGGACGGGCCACCGTATTTTGTGAAAAAAATGTTTCCCCCCTGACTGCTGGGACCCACCGGACGGGTCACCGTATTTCGCGAAAAAAATGTTCCCCCCGCTGTCAGCTCGGACCCACCGGAAGTGCCTCCTAATTACGCAGAAAAAAATGAATACTCCCCCTGCTAGCTAGGACCCACCTTCGTGGGAGGCTGACCTGCGGGCCTACTAAGTTGACGGGGACGGAGGGCTTTGTCAACTTAGTCAATATGAACGATTCTAGCTCCAGTGACCGTACGATGTCCATCCAATGGCCGTAGTGCTTCTTCAACCTCTGGTCTTCTTGCTCCAGCCGCCCAAACCAGCGCCGGTCGTGTCGCGTGCTCCTGCCTCCCTTTGCTGGCTGTGATGCCGCGGAGGCCTCACCGCCCCCTACTACTCCCACCGCTAGCCAGGCGATCCCTCTACTCACCCACACCCCTTGTTATTCTGTGGCGACAGAAGCCTCACACCGCAGCCGAACCAGTGAACCCTCATACTCCTCTCTGCGCGGGCTTCCACTGCCGCGTCTTCCCCGGCTCCGCGTCGTCCCCTTCCTAGGCCTTGCCGTCGTCCACCGCCCTAGTGCTCTCAGCGCGGCGTGGTCAACATGGTCAAGGAACGACTTCCATCGGAAGAGTACTGTACGTGGAGAGGCTAACAGCTGGGTCCACGGCGGCTGCAAGGAAGTGCCTCCTTATTACGCGCAAAATAATTATTCCTCCACCTGACAGCAGGGACCCACCGCACGGGCCACCGTATTTCGCAAAATAACATTCCCCCCTGACTGCTGGGACCCACCAGCTACATCTTTGCACGCAAGGAAGTGCATCCGGGCAAAAAAAAAAACGATTCGCCCCCCTGACTGCTGGGACCCACTAGCTACATCTTCGCACGGAAGGAAGTGCCTGACAGTCGGGACCCACCTGGTCGAAGCGTACGTAACGTTGTCATTCTGGTCGCGAACGTGTACATACATACTGGTCGATGTAGAGGCGCGCACGTAGCATGTACACGTACGTACAGCGGCCAGGGTGCAAGAAAGTAAATACGAGCACGTACGTACATACGGGCGGGGTCTCGAACGCCTACTCGCACGTACGTACGGCCAGGGCTCGTGTACATGGCTGGGTCGGAACGGAGAAACTGCGTCGGTCATCATGTTCATGGGGAGGCAACGGAATGCGTCGTGTTCATCGGGAGGAAACAGAACACGTGGGAGCCAACCGGCTTGGATGGAACAGCCGATGGAAACGAGGCCTGGCGTACCGCAGAATAGACGAAACGGCCTTGTGTTCGACCGGCCACGTTCGAAACGGGATCCTGTTCATCGGGAGGGGTCTGGCGTACCGCAAAATGGAGGAAACGGACCTCCTACGGTCGAAACGAGGGTCATGTTGATCGAGAGGGGTGTGGCGTACCGCAAAACGGAGGAAACGTACTTGTGTTGGAGCGCTATGGTCGAAACGTGGGTCCTGTTGATCGGGAGGGGTGTGGCGTACCGCAAAATGGAGGAAACGGACTTGTGTTGGAGCGCTACGGTCGAAACGGGGGTCCTGTTCATCGGGAGGGGTGTAGCGTACCGCAAAACGGGACTCCACGGAATACTGTTCATCTCCACTGTCGACCCCCTCCAGCCTCCATGGGCTACTGTTCATCCACCGTCGACCTCCTCCAGCCTCCACCTGCGACTGTTCATCCACGGGCTCCTGTTCATCCAGCCTCCACTGCGCGCTACTCCACCGGCTACTGTTCAACCAGCCTTCTCCACGGGCTCCTGTTCAACCACCCCTCCATGGGCGGCTGTTCATCCAGCCCTCCACCATCTACTGTTCATCCAGCCCTCCACGGGGTGGTCCTGTTCATCCAGCCCTCCACGGGGTCCTGTTCATCCAGCCCCAACCAGCTCGATCGATCGGGGTCCTGTTCATCCAGAGGCAACACCATGCGGTCCTATTCATCCACCCCCCACCGGGAACTGTTCATCCAACCCCCCCAGCAACGCTCACTGTTCATCCAGAGGCAGCATCGATCGGCTTCAGTTAGCAGCAGTAGCGAAGGAAACGCTCGATCGGGTTCAGTTAACAACCATCGATCGATCGCTCGGGTTCAGTAACGCGTAGCCTGCAGTGCAATCGCTCGGGTTCAGTTAGAGCCCAATGCCTCGCTCGGGTTCAGTTAGAGCCCAACGCCTCGCACCCACGCGCGTGCGTGTACGAGAGAAACGCGCATCGCTCGGCCCCGACCACCCACCGTAACCGGGAACACCCCGATATTTTCCTCGCCCTCACTTCTACCACGGTTTTTCCGTCATGGACGGCCCAAAGAATGTCATGCAGCTGCGTCTCCGGCCCGCCCAGGACGAAAAGCCCATTTTCTGTATTGATTTTTTGTCATAGAAGTAGGAGCCCACCACATCTATGATGATACCGGGTTTTGTCACAATTATCGTCATAGAAGTGTCATAAGCATGACAGAAGAAAATTTCGTTCGGCCCAAAATGTCACGGATGTGTCTTTTTTTGTAGTGATAGCCAGGAGCTAAAGGAGCATTTGGCAGCGGAGAAGCAAATCGCAGCCGCACGCGCGGATGAGGTCGCGATGGCTGCCATTCGTGCCGACCCCTAGATCTTGGAGGAGCACCTCGCCCTCGAGGCCACCATCGACGCCTCATGCGCCGATGCTGCGACGTGGTTGGCTGCTTCAAACGACAGTTCATGGCGTTTCCTCGAGGCCACCATCGGTGCCTTCGACGAAGACTACGAGGTGTTTTCTCAGCGTGCCCATGCTTACCTCAACTCGAGAGGTAGCAGGTTGGTGCCTAGAGTGGCTCAAGCAACTCACCACTACGACGAGGGCACCCACGATGTGGAGGCCTCGCCCTCTTCCATGTCCAAGGAGCCAACCAGCATCGATATCCCCGACGTTGAGGAGTAGCTTGTCTTATTAGCTCACTATAAGGACCTATGTTCAATTTGCTAGCTACGTCGGTTAAGCATGCTCGATTTACCCGTTGCATGTGCTGCTCCTGCCTTTCCTTCACAAATTCTAGTGAATTGTCCTATCTACTTTTACCATGCAATCTTTTGCTCTAGTCTATATGTTCTATATGTCGTGCAATGTGGTGCTCACTTATTAACTGTTTGGTTAATTAGTTGTCGTCTTTAGTTAGCTGTTTGGTTCAATTCTGCAAATGTGATGTTCAATTCTTCATGGTGTAATTTTGTATTGTATTCCATGTGAGAAATAAACTGTATTTATCTTTACAAAATACATGAGAAACAACTACAATTGCTTTATTTCCAAGTTGTCAAGCATGCTTAGTTTGGTTAACTTTCTGATCTTCTAGTATGTTATATATTGTGCAATGCGGTGCTTAGTTAATGTTTGGTTCATTTGTTGTGGTGTTTAGTTAACTATTTGGTTCAATTTTGCAATGTGATTTTCAATTGTTGTGGGTGCATTTTGTTAGTGTATACCATGTGAGAAATAAATCGAATTTGGCTATACTAAATACATGAGAAACTAATAAAATTGCTATATTTCTAAGTTGTTAAGCATGCTTGGTTTGGTTAACTGTCTGATCTTCTATTAGGAATATGTTATATTGTGCAATGTGGTGTTGAGTCAATGTTTGGTTGATTTTTTGTGGTGTTTAGTTAACTGCTTGGTTCAATTCTGCAATGCGATGTCCAATTGTCGTGGGTAGAATTTTGTATTGTTGTGCATGTGAGGAATAAATCGAATTTGGTTGCACTTAATACATGAGTAACATATACAATTGCTATATTTCCTAGTTCTTAACCATGCTTGGTTTGAATAAATGAGTTTTCCATGTGGCTCGAATTAATCTGATGAATCTGCAATGTTCTTATTTTTCATCAACATATTTTACTGAGAGCATGTGAACCCTCACTTAACCTGATCACTAACTACCTTATATGTGTTGCAGGGAAACAATGGGAAGCACTGAGGTTTACAATCGAGGTTTGCACATGCATGGTCCTTTGTCTGATAGCACATTATTGTGAAATTGCAGGAACCATTCTAATATTTAGGTTTTTAACAATTTGGTCTTGCACATGTAGGTCCTGTGCTACCTCTTGAGCTTGCGTTGGTTTTTCCCTTGAAGAGGAAAGGGTGATGCAGCAAAGTAGAGTAAGTATTTCCCTCAGTTTTTGAGAACCAAGGTATCAATCCAGTAGGAGACAACGCGCAAGTCACCGAATACCTGCACAAACAAACACCAACTTGCACCCAGCACGACAAAGGGGTTGTTAATCCCTTCACCGTTATTTGCAAAGTGAGATCTAGTAGAGATGGATAAACGGTAAAGTAATATTTTTGGTTTATGGAACGGAAAGCAAAGATTGCAAAATAAAGGAACGGCGACAAAAATTGGCAAGTTGACGGGAAACTAATATGATGTAAAATAAACCCGGGGGCCATAGGTTTCACTAGAGGCTTCTCTCTAGATAGAAATTATTACGGTGGGTGAACAAATTACTGCCGAGCAATTGATAGAAAAGCGCAAAGTTATGACGATATCTAAGGCAATGATCATGAATATAGGCATCACGTCCGTGTCAAGTAGACCGAAATGATTCTGCATCTACTACTATTACTCCACACATCGACCGCTATCCAGCATGCATCTAGAGTATTAAGTTCATAAAGAAGAGAGTAACACATTAAGCAAGATGACATGATGTAGAGGAATTAACTCAAGCAATATGATGAAAATCCCATCTTTTTATCCTTAATGGCAACAATACAATACGTGTCTTGCTGCCCCTACTGTCACTGGGAAAGGACACCGCAAGATTGAACCCAAAGCTAAGCACTTCTCCCATTGCAAGAAAAACCAATCTAGTTGGCCAAATCAAATCGAAAGTTCGGAGACTTGCAAAGATATCAAATCATGCATATAAGAATTCAGAGGAGATTCAAATAATATTCATAGATAAGCTGATCATAAATCCACAATTCATCGGATCTCGGCAAACACACCGCAAAAGAGTATTACGTCGAATAGATCTCCAAGAACATCGAGGAGAACTTTGTATTGAGAATCAAAGAGAGATAATAAGCCACCTAGCTACTAGCTATGGACCCGTAGGTCTGTGGTAAAATACTCACTCTTCATCGGAGAGGCAATGGTGTTGATGTAGAAGCCCTCCATGATCGAATCCCCCTCCGGCAGGACGCCGAAAAAGGCCCCTAGTTGGGATCTCACGGGTATAGAAGGTTGTGGCGGTGGAAAATTGGTTTCGTGGCTCCCCTAGAAGTTTTTGGGGTATAAGAGTATATATAGGAGGAAGATCTACACTACTAGGGAAAAGCCTAGCAACAGCGCGGGTTTTAGGTACATTAGTAGCGAGGGGACCGGCGCTACTAATAAGGCGCTACAACTAACAATTAGCAGCAGTGCGTGGGCGCCCGCGCTACTGGTATACAAGTGTAGCAGCAGCGTGCTTCGTGCAAGCTCGCTACTGCTAATAGCTCTAGCGTGCTTGGGATGGACGCGCTACTGCTACTGTCACGCTGCTGCTAACTTTCTCCACTCGCTACTGCTAATTTTAGTAGTTTTTGTTTTTTTCTGCATATTTGTTTTGTATTTGAACAGGCTTTATACAAGAATCTTTAGTAGATACAAATGTCATCATGATACACATACAAATGGCTGCGAGGCCACAAATGTAATCATAGCATATACATACAGATAGTCTCATCATAATCATCATCCAACACAAAGTGGTATCTCGTCATCATCTCGAAAATAGCGATACAAGTCTCGATTACTTGCAACTACACCGTCATCCATCTAAACAATGATATACGCGAGAAGAGCTATCACTTTGAGTGAGAGCGGAACTATGCAGTACATGAGTTCGTATCCCTCTCTCGCATTAGCGTGAACCTAAACTAACTACTGCCTGTCGCTCGGAAACCGGAAACCGGTACACCTGGGCCTGACACTCCGGCCACTCGTCGTATATATACTCCTGGCGTAGCACTTCTTCGCCATCGATGATCTATGCACCTGCATTGTCACATGAGTCGATGATATGCAACATATATAGTTGATCAACAGAAAGAGACAGACTTGGCAAAAATAGAAGCAACATATCATAAGCATAAATAACAAAGTTGATCGTACCCAAAATGCCCTAACTAGAGTGATCGTCGCTAGTCGAGGAGGACGGTTTAATTACATCACAAATAAAGTTTTGTCGTGCATAACTCAAAGTTTCGTCATACAGAAAGTATGGACTAAACGGACACATTGCATATATCGACAATCACTCCAACATGTCGTGACATCCATCCAAGTGAGGGAGATAGTCCCTGAGCCTAGTGAAAGGCTTCAGGTAGAGATGCTGAGAGGCTACCCGTGTTCGGACGTCTTCCCGCGACATTTGTCCTTCATCGTAGAACATCCCTGTTTTTTCTGACGACCTCCTTCATGATGATTTGGGCAAGTTCGCGCTGGATGTGATAGGACTCAGCTCGAAGTCGATGATCCTCGATATCTCCTATGTTCTTTGCCCATTGCAGAATATGGGCATCGCCGGATTTAGCTGACATGCGAAGGTTCTGGTGATCCCGTCTGTACTCCAGCATGTGGTGTAGGACATAGAATCCATCATTAAGAGAATCACTCGGTTGTTGGATGCAGCAGAAGTCGGTCTTATGGCCGAAGGCGGGCCTGCCGTCCCTTCTCTTCTTGTCCTTAACCTCTCCACCCCGTGCGCCGTAGTGATACATAGCACTGTCGAGAACATCCTTGATGTGGGTGTAATCCTTTTTGTTAATGTTCTTCGACGAGTCCAAGTAAAGAGCGTGGGAGTATCGGGGGTAGAGGATGATGAGGACGGCGCGCCCGCCGCTGCGCAAAATAAGTGCACCTCAAATTAATTAGCCTCCACCGTGCAAATGAATGATTGAAATCGAAGGAAGGATACCTGTGCGGATGACTTACAGGGGATGATAAGGCACGAGAATCGCCTCCTTGTCCTTATTGGCGAGCATGAAATTGACTATCTAGTCCCTCGCGTATTCACGGTGCTTTGCGCAGACTCCCAAGAAGCTCTCGTGCATGAAGTATGGGTCAGCGACACAGATATGAGGTATCTGCTCAACCCCGATGATGTAGTTCATGTGCAAGGCATAAAGGCGGACAAACGTAAAATCCAGCTTCTTCACGTGAAACATGTCGAATATGTAATCGAATCGAAGGAAGAACTTATCCGCGGGGAAGAAGTCGACGTACGACAATTGCCGCGGAACGTTAACCACGTAGAGTGGGTATCCTGGATCTTTCAAGGCGATGAGGCCTTTCTCTATCCGCAGCACATCGTCATGAAGACTCCTTAGATCGCCGAATCTGGCCTTTAGCGCTGCTGCAGGTAGGATTGGTTGACCGGGGATATGCAATTTATCCGCACCGGTGATATCTATACGGTCTTGAACCCGAGGCTGCTGAGGCGGCTGGATCATAGAATCAGCTTTCTTGCCTTTCCTCGCTCTCTTCCTAGGCTTCTTTGCCGGAAGGTCGTCTATAATACGTTGAGCCTCCAGAGGCGGCAATTCAGGCACCGACTCATGACGCTCAAACCCTGAGTAGGCGCCAGTATAGACATACTGTTGAGTGCCATCGTCATCCTCATCCTCATCCATGGCGACGTCATCAGCGACTAATGGAGCCTCTTCCTTACCCCGTCTGCTATCACCCAACTCGACACCCGACGCTAATTGGGTAGGTGGGGTGTTGATGTTCATACCTTGCTGAGGCTGCGTGCTCGTGGGTGTGCTCCCGGCCGCCTCCAGACAAAGCAGACTCTTTGGCCACAATAGGACCCACCCATTGCAACAATCACCAAGCCGCCGCGGGGTCTCGTCGTCATCCCCCCTTGTACCAGAGGAGGCAAATTCTCGTGGCCCGGTTTGACACTGGCCACGGAAACCTTGAAGATGTTCGGGGGGGTCGGCCGGCTGTGGAACAATGGTTCCTTCGGCTTCATTAACATCGCCTTCCCCACGTCCACCTTCTGGTCACCGATGGTGTACAATATGGTGCCCGGGGTTTCGTCGGCCTGCAAAGAAAAGTCTGCGACGTGAGACATCCGAAAGGCAACGAAAATGGGAGATTATACATTTATTGAAGGGGCCGGTGTGACAGATACCGTGAGGGCGTCGAGCTCAGCCAAAGACGAAGCACCGCCGAGCACGTCCGGTGCGGGAGCAGGTGCGGGAGCCGGTGCGGGAGAAGGTGCGGGAGCCGGTGCGGGAGCAGGTGCAGCTGCAGGTGCTGGTGCAACGCTAGTCGAGCTGCTCCCCAAGAAGTCAGCAAGGGGAAAGTCCGCTGCATTTTTTCTGGATTTTGCCTGGTCCAATTGAAAACGGCCGGAACCAAGGAAGTGGACATATCTACAACCATCTGTTTTGCGGCAGCTACCGCTGTTGCGACTGTCTGAGATGATTTCTTCTCAACCGCAATCTCAACCTTCTTGTCGATGTTTTCTTCGGTTAACCTCCGTCTTTCCTTTCTCTCCTCCTTGGTCTCACTGTAGTACTTCTTCCACGTGGCGCCGTCTCCGACACCGTGCACGCGTCCATACGACGGTCGAGTATCCACCGGGAGTCGTTTCAATGTGTTCAACGCCCGGTTGAATGGAGTGTCCCACTTGGGCCTCGCCAACGCCTCAGACGGCGAGTCGCTTTCGGCCGCAATCCTGTGTTGCTCTCTCTGCAAAAGGCACAAGGATCGTTTACAAATATGACTAACGTGTAGTTGAATTGATCAAAAACTAAAATTACCAGCAGTCTGATGAACTCCGTCGTGACCGCGTTCGTCTCGAAAACCTTCTTCACTGGGTCCCAACGGTGCCGGGCCCTGAGGACGTCACGCTCCCGTGGGACGATGAACTCCGCCAAGGGGTCTGGGATGCCTAGACTCGCGACTTCCGCATCCTCCTTGGCCCATTTGGACCTCTTCCCGCCGTAACCACGGCTTCCGAGGTGGTGGCTCCCAATGTTCCTCTGTTGAAGCCCCTTCATGTACTTAGACTTTTTTTGGCAGCTTCGGCCTCGCAAGCCGCCTTGAGTATTTGAAACTGCTCTTCCGTGATTGTCGGATTATCCTTTACAATCTCGGAGTAGGGTTCCTTCTTGTCGATGATCCTTGCTTTCACCCTTGTTTTCCAGGAGGCCAACGCGTCGCTAAACTTGGTCATGGCGTGTTTGTTTATCTTCTTCATTGCTGGGTCCTTATCTGGATCTTTATAATCCTTTTCATTCTGGCCCGGGAACAAGAATATCTGGTGAAACTTCTTCAGGAGGGAGGTCCTCATATTATCTATCTTCTGTAGTTTCTCATCGTTGATGGTGGCGGTTGTCCGTATGATGCAGCCTATTTGATTGCCGTAGCACGCGCGCGCTTCCTGGGGCGCTTTTGGCTCAAAATTGTCGTCGTCCACCTCCCTGACCAACAGTCTAGTAGTCCTGAGCTTGTTAGGAAGCCGTTGCCTCTTTGCTTTAGGTTCTACACCGGCTCCGCTAGTCTCGGCGCCGGTCTCAGTCTGAGCGCCGGTCTTGATGCCGGTCTCAGTCTCAGCGCCGGTCTCAGTCTCGTCGGCAAGGCTAAAAAATTCGTCTGCCGCCCGGTAGACGTCGTCGCAATCACCAGAACCCTGTCCTTCATCGTTGCTAGCCATGTTTCCTATGATTAAATCTAGTCAATTAATTCTAGACCTAATAAAATGAATAATGACATAAAAAGGCCCATTGTTTTGCAGGAACGTTGACTCCTTCCCGATGCGGCAAATCCTGGGCACTCGATATGTCCTAGTTTGTAGCACAAGTCATGCCGAAATTCACGGAAAATTTCGGCATGACCTTTGCTAAAAAGTGGACAAATCGAGAACCTGAATTTTGCCGGAATGGAAATGAATCAACATTCCGGCAAAACATAGGCCACTCAGCTTCATTCCCTGGAAACAACAAAAGGCCACTTGGGCACAATCGAACCACTTCAATGTCGATTATGATCAATGAGCAAACACAATTGAGGATTTTTCATATATCGTGACCACTTCAAATTTGCATCTCCTAGTGTTTGACACTTCAAGAAAATCTACACAAATCTCTTGCTCTCTAAAACTCAATTCAAAAACCAAATATAGATGGAGGCAGATGTGGCGAGGGAGGCAGGGGCGTCTCTGTCAAAGCCCTAGTTAAGCATATACAATTTTTTCCTACGGCGAGGGAGGCAGGGGCGTCTCTGTCGAAGCCCTATCTAAATTATTTTCCTAACTAAATTAACCTAACTAAATTCTTTTCCTAACTAAATTAACCTAACTAATTTAGAGAGAGAGAGAGGAGGGGTGGGGGCTTACAGAGGATGGCTCTGGTGGTGGCGCGGGAGGCAGTGGTGGCGAGGGAGGCAGGGGCCGGGTGTCTCCGGTGATGGCGAGGGAGGCAGTTGTGGCGAGGGAGGATCCAGTGGCGTCGACTGCGGCTCCGGTGTCGTTGATGAGGCCGCGCGGCTCCAGTGGTGTTGGGGGCGGCTCAGGTGGCGTCGACGGCGCGCGGCTCTGGTGGCTCCGGGGGCGTCGACGTCGGAAAGAGACGGCGGCGAAGTGGGGCGACGGCGAATCGGGCAGATGGCAGCGGGGTGGGCCGAGGGATTTGGTGGAGAAGTGGTGGCCGGGGGGAAACGGTTTTTTGGTTAAGTCAAACTTAGCGGTAGCGCTTTTCGCGAAACGCGCTATAGCTAAGTTAGCTATAGCAGTTTTCACAAAACGCGCTACTGCTATAGCTATGTAATTTCCTTCATATTTCTTATTTCCTTTTCTGTTTCTACAGCGGGGGTCTAGGAAACGCGATGCAGCTACGTTAGCTATAGCGCCTCTTACGAACAAACGCTACTGCTACGCCTTTCTCCTTTTTTTCGTTTTTCATTTATTTTCCTCTACATTTTATTTTTTCCTTTCTCCTTTTTCTATTTCTTTTTTTTCATTTACTTTTCCATTTTTTTCATTTTATTTTATTTCCATTAGCAGTAGCGCTCTCCGCGCGAAACGCGCTGCTACTTATGTCCTAGCGGTAGCGCGCTTCTCTCAAGACCGCTACTGCTATGCGTAGCCTATCGTTTTAGCAATGGGAATATTAGTGGTAGCGCTTTTTCATGTGCACGCGCTACTGCTACCGTTGTATCTGTAGCGCGGTTTTCGCACGCGCGCTACTGCTATTTAGCACTAGCGCCCATTTTTGACACGCGCTGCTGCTAAATTTCTGTGTATATGGTTTTCCCTAGTAGTGCTAGGTCAGGGGGTCACCGAGGGGCCCACAAGGTCGAAGAGCACGCCCTACCCCCTGGGCGCACCCTCCACCCTTGTGGCTGCCTCGTGGCTCTTCTGACTTGCACTACAAGTCTCCTGGGTGTCTTCTGGTCCAAGAAAAATCATCGCAAAAGTTTTATTCCGTTTGGACTCCGTTTGGTATTCCTTTTTGCGAAAATCTAAAACAAGGAAAAAACAGGAACTGGCATTGGGCTCTAGGTTAATAGGTTAGTCCCAAAAATCATATACAATAGCATATTAATGCATATAAAACATCCAAAACAGATAATATAATAGCATAGAACAAGCAAAAATTATAGATACGTTGGAGACGTATCATTCTGCTGTCAGAGGTTTTGACCCACTATTCGACCCTTTTTGCATAGGGGGAATTGAGTTGTCCATGAATATCAGTCAAGTCAAGAAACTCAGAAAGATTGTTAGGATAAAGAAATTAGCGACAAAAAACAATAAGATCTTTGTCTGCACAATGAAGAAGACATCAATTCACTGCAAGATGGTACTAACTATCATACCTTGCCTTTTTTTATTCCTTGTTTTCAATTATGCACATCCTTGTTTTCAGGCCTTTCCAAAGCAGTTCACTGATGATTACCTCTCAAACCACCTGTATGGTCAGGAGGCCAGGAAGGATTCATACAACACCCACGGTTCAATATTGAAGTGTTCCTGAAGAGGACGAAGGATGGACGATCGATCATCCACAGGCACTGGCCTAAAGTTGCAAAGACCTTCAACATCACTGAAGGCTCAATATTCGCCTTCCGCTTCAGCAGTTTTCCAGATGAGATTCATCTGTCTATGTACCGTCTATGATGCTAATTTCGAAAGGTTATAGATGTTGCATGCGCAACTTGGTGGTGGTGCAGTTGTGTAATGGGGTGGCTGACTGCTGTAGCTATATGATGTTGTACTCTGATGTATTGCAATTATGAAATCCGACTTCCTTAATATGAAAATGAAATATATTGTGTGCTTAATATGAAATGTCAATTAGAGTAATAAATGGATTATTAATAATAGGACAATTAGTCTGCTGATGGTCAATTAGCCTGCTAATTGGGTTTTTCTATTGCAAAGGTTATTGAGAAAACACCGTGGGCGATGACCTCAGGCAAAGCACACAGTCTCTAGGAATAAACCGTGTTGGATCAATGAACAATCACACACGACTTCCTCTTGAAAACTGTTTGCGCTAGGCCACCTTGCGCAGATGTTTACGACATAAAAAGTGTCTGCGATGGACAGGCTATGCCACACAGTTTCTTCTACGCACTGTGTGTGATGCATTCAATAATGCAAACGGTAAAATTGTTAATATCGTCTGCAATGACAACGCTATCACAAATGATTTAATGGGGAAAATTGTGTGTGATGCACATGCAAACGAAAACGTTTTCCTTGGAGTGACCATGTGAGATGTATATACGAATGGAAACGTACTTCTTGGATTGACTGTGTGGGATGTACATACTAACGGAAACGTATTCCTTGGATTGACTGTGTGGAATGTACATACGAACGGAAACGTTTAGTCGGGACTGACTGTGTGGGATGTACTTATGACCGGAAATGATTTGGCTTGTCTAATTGTTTTTTAGCACAACTGTACATATAACCGTATTTGATCGCTCGCCCGTCGCACATGACCTCATTTTGTCGAGCATGTGTGCCAGGAGGGCCTATCCCCGACGGTTTCTAGGTCGTGTGGGAAGGACCCCCTGTCGCACACACTCACTCGGCGACGACTCAGAATGCCATCGCAGAAAGGGGTTAAAAACCGTTTGTATAGCACCTCGCTGTACTAGTGAGTGTTAGCAATCATATAAGACTATATGATGGTTGAGTATGTGGACTTGCCAAAAGGCTTCGATACATGACCCTTCCTGAAAAGATGATGAATTGTAGTTGCAAAGTTGACTGAGAACATAGTTTGTTAGTTTTCAATAGATTTTATGCTTTATACTTCGTTGTTGTGATGAATTGTTACTTGTTCATGAGAAGTTTATGACAAAAGTTATATGCTAAAAGTTCTACAATAAAGTTTATTGTTGTCATAATAATTTACATGATGCTTCTATGTCCGTATTTCGTTTTTATCGACACCTCTCTCTCTAAGCATGTGGACATGTTTTTCGATATCGGTTTTTCACTTGAGGACAAGCGAGGTCTAAGCTTGGGGGAGTTGATACGTCCATTTTGCATCATATTTACCTACTGTTATTTACTATGGTTTTATGCATAATAATGCTTTTTAGAGTAATTCTAATGACTTTTCTCTCATAATATGCTAGGTTTACACAAAGAGGGAGAATATCGGCAGCTGGAATTCTGGATTTGGAAAAGCTACGTCGGAGTTACCTATTCTACACATCTCCAAATGAGCTGAAACTTTACGGAGATTTATTTTGGAATAAAATAAAAATACAGGAGCAAATAACTACTGGAGGAGGCCCACCAGGTGGGCACAACCCACCTGGGTGCGCCCTGGTGGGTTGTGCCCTCCACGACCCACCTCCGGTGCCCCTCTTTTGGTATATAAGTCATTTTGACCTAGAAAAAATAAGGGGAGGACTTTCGGGACGAAGCGCCGCCGTCTCGAGGCAGAACTTGGGCAGGAGCACTTTTGCCGGCGGAGCAATTCCGCTGGGAGAACTTCCCTCTCGGAGTCCATGTCATCGTTCTTATTGCATTACTCCGTTTCTCCATGAACTTAATACACTAGATGCATGCTGGATAGCGGTCGATGTGTGGAGTAATAGTAGTAGATGTAGGCAGGAGTCGGACTACTAATCTTGGAGGTGATGCCTATATACATGATCATTGCCTTGGATATCGTCATAATTATTTGTTCTTCTATCAATTGCCCAACAGTAATTTGTTAACCCACCGTATGCTATTTTCTCGAGAGAAGCCACTAGCGAAATCTACGGCCCCTGGGTCTATCTTTTATCATATTGTTTTCAGATCTATTATCCCAAAAACCCAAAAATACCTTGCTGCAATTTTTCCTTACTTATTTTATTTTGTGTTTTTGCAAGATCTATTTATCCAATCTACCACAATTTAATCTATCTTTTTACCGTAGAGGGATTAACAACCCCTCTTTCGCGTCGAGTTGTAAATATTTGTTCTTTGTGTGCAGGTACCGTTTACATAGTGTTGCTTGGTTCTCCTACTTGATTGATAACCTTGGTTTCATAACTGAGGAAAAAACTTACGGCCGCTATGCTGCATCATCCCTTCCTCTTTGGGGAATTACCGACGCAGTCTAGCGACGTCACTTGCTTGGTGCCATATGTTGTTGTTTTTCTCTTTGCTGCAGTTGCTTTCGTCAGTGCGTGGCGCGCGGCCCTGCTACCTCTTGAGCTTGCGCTAGTTTTTCCCTTGAAGAGGAAAGGGTGATGCAGCAAAGTAGAGTAAGCATTTCCCTCAGCTTTTGAGAACCAAGGTATCAATCCAGTAGGAGATGACGCTCAAGTCACCGAATACCTGCACAAACAAACACCAACTTGCACCCAACACGATAAGGGGTTGTTAATCCGTTCACGGTTATTTGCAAAGTGAGATCTGATAGAGATGATAAACAGTTAAGTAATAGTTTTGGTATTTTTTGTATATGGAACGAAAAGTAAAAGATTGCAAAGTAAAGGAAATAGGAAACTAAAATTGTAGATCGGAAACCTATATGATGGAAAATAGACCCGGGGGCCATAGGTTTCACTAGAGGTTTCTCTCAAGATAGAAATTATTATGGTGGGTGAACAAATTACTGCCGAGCAATTGATAGAAAAGCGCAAAGTTATGACGATATCAAAGGCAATGATCATGAATATAGGCATCACGTTCGTGTCAAGTAGACCGAAACGATTCTGCATCTACTACTATTACTCCGCACATCGACCGCTATCCAGCATGCATCTAGAGTATTAAGTTCATAAAGAATAGAGTAACACATTAAGCAAGATGACACGATGTAGAGGAATTAACTCAAGCAATATGATGAAAACCCCATCCTTTTATCCTCGATGGCAACAATACAATACGTGCCTTGCTGCCCCTACTGTCATTGGGAAAGGACACTGCAAGATTGAACCCAAAGCTAAGCACTTCTCCCATTGTAAGAAAAACCAATCTAGTTGGCCAAACCAAATCGATAGTTCGAAGAGACTTGCAAAGATATCAAATCATGCATATAAGAATTCAGAGAGGGTTCAAATAATATTCATAGATAAACTTGATCATAAATCTGCAATTCATCGGATCTCGGCAAACACACCGCAAAAGAGTATTACATCGAATAGATCTCCAAGAACATCGAGGAGAACTTTGTATTGAGAATCAAAGAGAGAGAAGAAGTCATCTAGCTACTAGCTATGGACCCGTATGTTTGTGGTAAACTACTCACGCTTCATCAAAGAGGCAATGGTGTTGATGTAGAAGCCCTCCGTGATCGAATCCCCCTCTGACACGACGCGGAAAAAGGCCCCAAGATGGGATCTCACGGGTACAGAAGGTTGCGGCGGTGGAAAAGTGGTTTTGTTGCTCCCCCGGATGTTTTTAGGGTATAAGAGTATATATAGGAGGAATATCTAGGTCAGGAGAACCTTGAGGGGCCCACAAGGTTGGGGGGCGCGCCCCACCCCCTTGGCACGCCCTCCACCCTTGTGACCGCCTCGCGGCTCTTCTGACTTGTACTCCAAGTCTCCTGGGTGTCTTCTGGTCCAAGAAAAATCATGGCGAAAGTTTTTTTCCGTTTGGACTCCGTTTGGTATTCGTTTTCTGCGAAACTCTAAAACAAGAAAAAAAGCAGAAACTGGCATTGGGCTCTAGGTTAATAGGTTAGTCCCAAAAATCATATAAAATAGCATATTAATGCATATAAAACATCCAAAACAGATAATATAATAGCATGGAACAATAAAAAATTATAGATACGTTGGAGACGTATCAAGCATCCCCAAGCTTAATTCCTGCTCGTCCTCGAGTAGGTAAATGATAAAAACAGAATTTTTGACGTGGAATGCTACCTAACATATTTATCCATGTAATTCTCTTTATTGTGGCATGAATGTTCAGATTCGTAAGATTCAAAACAAAAGTTTAATATTGACATAAAAACAATAATACTTCAAGCATACTAACTAAATAATTATGTCTTCTGAAAATAACATGGCCAAAGAAAGCTTATCCCTACAAAATAATATAGTCTGACTATGCTCCATCTTCATCACATAAAGTATTTAAATCATGCACAACCCCGATGACAAGCCAAGCAATTGTTTCATACTTTTGATGTTCTCAAACTTTTTCAACTTTCACGCAAGACATGAGCGTGAGCCATGGACATAACACTATAGGTGGAATAGACGGTGGTTGTGGAGAAGACAAAAAGAAGGAGATAGTCTCACATCAACTAGGCGTATCAACGGGCTATGGAGATGCCCATTAATAGATATCAATGTGAGTGAGTAGGGATTGCCATGCAACGGATGCACTAGAGCTATAAGTTTATGAAAGTTCAGAAAGAAAACTAAGTGGGTGTGCATCAAACTCGCTTGCTCACAAAGACCTAGGGAAATTTGAGGAAGCCCATCATTGGAATATACAAGCCAAGTTCTTTAATGAAAAATTCCCGCTAGTATATGAAAGTGATATCATAGGAGACTCTCTATCATGAAGATCATGGTGCTACTTTGAAGCACAAGTGTGGTAAAAAGGATAGTAACATTGTCCCTTCTCTCTTTTCTCTCATTTTTTATTGGGCCTTGTTTCATTTTTTGGCCTCTTTTTCTTCGTCCGGAGTCTCATCCCGACTTGTGGGGGAATAATAGTCTCCATCATCCTTTCCTCACATGTTACAATGCTCTAATAATGAAGATCATCACACTTTTATTTACTTACAACTCAAAAATTACAACTCGATGCTAGAACAAGATATGACTATGTATGCCTCCGGTGGTGTACCAGGATGTGCAATGAATCAATAGTGACATGTATAAAAAATATGATGAACGGTGACTTTGCCACAAATACGATGTCAACTACATGATCATGCAAAGCAATATGACAATGATGATGCGTGTCATAATAACGGAACGGTGGAAAGTTGCATGGCAATATATCTCGGAATGGCTATGGAAATGCCATAATAGGTAGGTATGGTGGCTGTTTTGAGGAAGCATATGTGGTGGGTTTATGGTACCGGCGAAAGTTGCGCGGTACAAGAGAGGCTAGCAATGGCGGAGAGGTGAGAGTGCGTATAATCCATGGACTCAACATTAGTCATAAAGAACTCACATACTTATTGCAAAAATCTATTAGTTATCGAAACAAAGTACAACGCACATGCTCCTAGGGGGATAGATTGGTAGGAAAAGACCATCGCTTGACCCCGACCGCCACTCACGTGGAAGACAATCAATAAATAAATCATGCTCTGACTTCACATAACGGTTCAGCATACGTGCATGCTACAGGACTCACAAACTTTAACACAAGTATTTCTCAAATTCACAACTACTTACTAGCATGACTTTAATATCACCATCCTCATGTCCCAAAACAATCATAAAGAATCAAACTTCTCATAGTATTCAATGCACTATATATGAAAGTTTTTATTATATCCCTCTTGGATGCCTATCATATTAGGACTAATTTTATAACCAAAGCAAATTACCATGCTATTTAGAGACTCTCAAAATAATATAAGTGAAGTGCGATAGTTCATAAATTTCTATAAAATAAAACCACCGCCGCGCTCTAAAAAGATATAAGTGAAGCACTAGAGCAAATTTGCCTAGCTCAAAAGATATAAGTGAAGCACATAGAGCATTCTAATAAATCACGATTCATGTGTGTGTCTCTCAAAAGGTGTGTACAGGAAGGATGATTGTGGGAAACTAAAAAGCAAAGACTCAAATCATACAAGACGCTCCAAGCAAAACACATAACATGTGGTGAATAAAAATATAGCCTCAAGTAAAGTTACCGATAGACGAAGACGAAAGAGGGGATGCCTTCCCGGGGCATCCCCAAGCTTAGGCTTTTTGACATGCTTGAATATTACCTTGGGGTGCCTTGGGCATCCCCAAGCTTAGGCTCTTGCCACTCTTTATTCCATAGTCCATCAAATCCTCACCCAAAACTTGAAAACTTCACAACACAAAACTTAACAGAAAATCTCGTAAGCTCCGTTAGTATAAGAAAACAAATCACCACTTTAGGTACTGTTGTGAACTCATTCTTTATTTATATTGGTGCAATATCTACTGTATTCCAACTTTTCCATGGTTCATACCCCCCGATATTAGCCATAGATTCATCAAAATAAGCAAACAACACGCGAAAAACAGAATCTGTCAAAAACATAACAGTCTGTAGCAATCTGGATATTTCGAATACTTTTGTAACTCTAAAAATTCTAATAAAATAGGAAGTCCTAGACAATTTGTCGACTACTCTTCTGCAAAAATAATCAACTAAAAATCACTCTCCATCTAAAAATAAGAATTGTTTTCGTGAGCGCAAAATTTTCTGTTGTCCAGCAAGATCAAATCAACTATCACCGTAGGCTATCCCATAGGTCTTACTTGGCACAAACACTAATTAAAACACAAAACCACAGCTAACCAGAGGCTAGATGATTTATTCAAAGAAAATAGGACCTAAAAATCAAGAACAAAAAATAAAATTGGGTTGCCTCCCAACAAGCGCTATTGTTTAACGCCCTTAGCTAGGCATAAAACACGAATATATCTAAGTGTTATCATCTTCTGTATTCAATTCTTTTCTCATCAAGTCTTCCAAAACTCGTCTAAGTAATTCTATTCTTTCTTTTATCTCCCTCCTCGTAGATGAACTTAGATCGTGAAAGGGACTTTGATTGGTAATCTAAACATTCATGAACCCATAATCGAGATCATCCCCATAAATATCATCATATAAAATACGTAGCTCATTTATAACGGGTTCCTTCATCATTTTATTCAACCAATTGGTATTAAATCCTACATAAATTCCTCTAGTTATCCAATCAATTTCTTCAAAAGTTTCAAGATACAAAGCTTGAGAGATCTCAGAATGGGGAACCCTTGTCTTAAGATTTTCACTATAAGATTCATAATCCCTAGATTCCAAACTGCGCATAGTTTCTTTATCATGAAGGATGTCTATAATTGGAGGGTGTTCCACATCCTTTTTATAGAAAGCAAAAATATCCCTAGCTTATTGGGTAATAAAATCTAATTCACGCATAAGAATAATAGTGGCAATCTTTTTAGCTATAGGGTGATTGATTTTAGGGAGTTCATAAAACACTATTTGCAAAGCAGGATGAAGATGCACAAATGTTCTTTCTAATTTCTCAACAAGCATCACAATAGCATCATCATAACAATTTGTCTCAAGAAGAATAGTTCTTTTATTAATAGGCAAGGATCCAGTACAATCAAAGAATTCTTGAATAATACTATTCCCTATAATATTACCATCTCCTATACGAAAGAATTTAGTTTTGTAATTAGGAGGCTTTTCAGCTCCGGGATCCAAAGAGCAAGTTTCAAGATTCTCCTCAAGATTTTCAGGGATAACATCCCCAGTTCCTGACATGGTGGCGACAAACGAGTAAACGGAAAATACGAACGGAAGAGGGGCGAAGAAAAGGCGAATCTCTTCGAAAATCATTTTAGAAGTGGGGGAGAGGAAAACGAGAGGCGAATGGCAAATAATGTAATGCGAGAGACGAGAGTTTATGATGGGAACTTGGTATGTCTTGACTTGATGTATAACTCCCCGGCAACGGCGCCAGAAATTCTTCCTGCTACCTCTTGAGCTTGCGTTAGTTTTCCCTTGAAGAGGAAAGGGTGATGCAGCAAAGTAGAGTAAGTATTTTCCTCAGCTTTTGAGAACCAAGGTATCAATCCAGTAGGAGATAACGCTCAAGTCACCGAATACCTGCACAAACAAACACCAACTTGCACCCAACGCGATAAGGGGTTGTCAATCCCTTCACGGTTATTTGCAAAGTGAGATCTGATAGAGATGATAAACGACAAAGTAATATTTTTGGTATATGGAACGGAAAGTAAAAGATTGCAAAGTAAAGGAAATAGGAAACTGAAATTGTAGATCGGAAACTTATATGATGTAAAATAGACCCGGGGGCCATAGGTTTCACTAGAGGCTTCTCTCGAGATAGAAATTATTACAGAGGGTGAACAAATTACTGCCGAGCAATTGATAGAAAAGTGCAAAGTTATGACGATATCTAAGGCAATGATCATGAATATAGGCAACACGTCCGTGTCAAGTAGACCAACGATTCTGCATCTACTACTATTACTCCACACATCGACCGCTATCCAGCATGCATCTAGAGTATTAAGTTCATAAAGAACGGAGTAACGCATTAAGCAAGATGACATGATGTAGAGGAATTAACTCAAGCAATATGATGAAAACCCCATCTTTTTATCCTCGATGGCAACAATACAATATGTGCCTTTCTGCCCCTACTGTCACTGGGAAAGGACACTGCAAGATTGAACCCAAAGCTAAGCACTTCTCCCATTGCAAGAAAAACCAATCTAGTTGGCCAAACCAAATCGATAGTTCGAAGAGACTTGCAAAGATATCAAATCATGCATATATGAATTCAGAGAAGATTCAAATAATTTTCATAGATAAACTTGATCATAAATCCACAATTCATCGGATCTCGGCAAGCACACCGCAAAAGAGTATTACATCGAATAGATATCCAAGAACATCGAGGAGAACTTTGTATTGAGAATCAAAGAGAGAGAATAAGCCATCTAGCTACTAGCTATGGACCCGTAGGTCTGTGGTAAACTACTCACTCTTCATCGGAGAGGCAATGGTGATGATGTAGAAGCCCTCCGTGATCGAATCCCCCTCCCGCAGGACGCCGGAAAAGGCCCCAAGATGGGATCTCACAGGTACAGAAGGTTGCGGCGGTGGAAAAGTGGTTTTGTTGCTCCCCTGGATGTTTTTAGGGTATAAGAGTATATATAGGAGGAATATCTAGGTCAGGAGAACCTTGAGGGGCCCACAAGGTTGGGGGGCGCGCCCCACCCCCTTGGCACGCCCTCCACCCTTGTGACCACCTCACAGCTCTTCTGACTTGTACTCCAAGTCTCCTGGGTGTCGTCTGGTCCAAGAAAAATCATGGCGAAAGTTTTATTCCATTTTGTTTTCCTTTTCTGGGAAACTCTAAAACAAGGAAAAAACAGAAACTGGCACTGGGCTCTAGGTTAATAGGTTAGTCCCAAAAATCATATAAAATTGCATATTAATGCATATAAAACATCCAAAACAGATAATATAATAACATGGAACAATCAAAAATTATAGATACGTTGGAGACATATCAGGCCCCATGCGTGAGTATCTCGCTGAGCCCGTCCTCCGGGGATTTGGGTGGGCTGCCTTATTGGGTAGTTGGCTTTGGGGGTTTTGTGGATTTTTTCAAGTGTCACTATCGTGGTGGTTGAGGGCGGCGTGTTGTCGCTTGCCTCAGCCTCCACTTCTGTGAACATCACTTCGTGTAACGAGACTGGCTACGGGATGTATGGTTTGACCCCACCCTCCGTCTCCCGCCGAATGCGGGATTCTGAGGTATTTTGTTGTTCGTCGTGGTTTCCATGTTCTGGAGATCTAGTTTTAGCCGGTGAGGTCATGGCGTTTCCGGCCTCGGCCTCTTCTAATGAGGCTGACTTGTTGTTTGCACCCTCATGGTCGGACAATGATAGTAGGTATGTCCTGTCGACACTGCAATCTGAGTCCGTTTCATCAAGGGAAAAAAATCTTGGGGTGAGTGGTCGATGTGGCAGTTGTCTCACACCATGGCGATGAGCTGTATGTTCTTCTAGAGACGTTGGCGGAGGTCGCGCTGGTATGCATCCCTCGCGTTCTTTAGCCCAGACGAGTCCAAATTATGAGACCTTTTCACCGTTATTTTTGTGCCTACTAGGTAGGCTTTGTGGAATTTTACCGCGTTCGCGCACTTCTTTTTGTTGATAATCCCTTAGGTGGAGAATTTTGTATCGATATTCATTTATTGGAGAAAATGCCTAAAAATGGCAATGGAAGCACATATTAAAAGTGATAAACACTTTCCATAAAAGAATCAAGCAGGAAGGCTGAAGAAACCGCCGTCACCGCGCCTCCAGAGCGAACGACGGCATTCCATGCGATTGCATGAGCGGTCCTTTGGCGCGCCGCCGCCTCTAGGAGATAAATTATTTCCACCCGTCAAAGCGTATCGGAGATCAGACATATAGAGACTCCAGAAACACATTGGGAAGGCAGAACCCTAGCCACCAAAGTCCATCCGGTGGGAGGATCAACAAGGAGAAGGAGGGGATTCCTCTCATCATGAGGGGAACGGAGTCATCCTCACCATCTTCATCTTCATCATCATCCACTTCCTTGTCGTCTGCAACATCAAGAACCCTACTGGATCCTTCGGTGTAACTGTTGATCCGTTCATCCATGTATTTCATTACCATTACCATGATGATTGTTGTTCCCATGTGTGATTAGACCCGTTGTTCCCGGGGTATGGATGAACCCTAGTGTGTAATAGGATGTTTGATATTAGCATTTAATATCCTCTTTGCATGTTTATGTTGATAATCTTCCTGGCGTTGGGTGAAGTCGACCATCCAACATATGCCGATTCTGGAAGGAAGGTTATTACTATTGGCTAACTGTGTGGTTGTGGAGTTGGGTGACGTGACAAGCCCCTTCTCCCTTCATAGCGGATAGTTGCAACAGGGGGTAAAACGGATACCACTTTGGCTGCGTCCACGGGGACCCTTCATATCATTTGATAACCGGGGTGGGGAAGAACGGTGGTGGCATATGTGATACAGAGATATAGCGAGTATAAATGTATCTGTACCGGCTCCGCCCACAAAGAGAAACATGTAAAGTGTCTTACGAATCCGAAATAGCTTTGTGTTTAGGCACCGCTATAGATACACACTAGTGGGGATTCCGGACCCCTGGGAACTCTTTCAATCATTTGTCTCAAGTCTAGTCATTTTACTTGTTATTTATTTGAACATATTTATTCACCTTTACATTTGCAACCTTATTATTATTACCGTTCTGGATCAGTTACAATTTCTAGGCACATTACTTGCACCTTGCAAAGGACCAAAGACTGATTCCCGTGCTCCCTGTGGGATCGATACTCTTACTTTAAAAAGGCTACAACTAAACCCTGTGCACTTGCAGGCTATCAAGCTTTTTCTGGGGAGCTGAGCGCTTTCGGTCTTAGTTCAGTTCTGAGTTTGGTTTGAATCCTGTGTACTAAGTTGTTTGCAGGTCTGGAACAATCATGGCTTAGTATGGACACAGTTATCAACTTGCAACAATGCGTCTTACAGGTCCACCTATTCGAGAAATGTTCACATCATTGGGTCCTAATCCCAGCGGTTTAGCTTATGAGGTGAACCCAAATGTCCTTGAATTGTTGCATGGTAAACAGTTTAAAGGTGAGGAAGGTGAGGATCCTTATCAACATTTGCAATTTTTTGAAGATGTATGTGGGACATTTAAATTGAATGCTTTTAGTCAAACTGAAATTATTTCCTCAGATTCTGGCTAAAAATACAAGGAATTGGTGTATGAGATTGCTATCGAGAGTTCTCCTATCTGATCATAGATGATCAAGAGGAACCCTAGACCTCCCTTTATATAGACATGAGAGGCCTAGGATTTACATGTTAGATGTGATCTGGGGTGCTTCCGCCCTCTTGTTTTGGGCATCAAGAAGGTCGTCTCACCTTCTAGGGTTCGCGCCGTGTCATGGGCCTGTTGGGCCCCCTTGTCGTTGACGAGGCCGGGCTCCTTGGTGTTAGCCACCCCCGATACAAGACCTCGTCAATTATGTCATCATGCTCCAAGCAATACTTTGTTTGTTTTGAACTTAATACCTTAAGATGCATGTTGGATAGCGGTCGAGGGATGGATTAATAGTAGTAGACGTAGATGGATGTCGGTCTACTTTTCTCGGACATAATGCCTATATATTGATCATGCCATGAATATCTTCATAACTATGTGCTATTCTATCAATTGCCCAACAGTAATTTGGTTACCCACCGTTGCTATGCTCATGAGAGAGATGCCTCGAGTGAATGCCATGGCTCCCCGGTCCATTCACTTTATATTTACTAAAACCCTAAAAGTACTTGCTGCAATTTATTTACTTTTATTTTAGTAACAGCCTCCAAGTCTAGCACAATTGAACAAAATCAAGCACTCTGGGTACATTATTGAGCATAATCAAAACTAAATAAAGGTGCGATAGCAAATATAAGATACCCCGACTTGGGATAAACAAACTTTATTTAATTCACACAATAATGTTTGGATCGAGTTAGACAATAATTTAAACCAAGATAGACAAAATATAAGGCGCTAGGCGTAAAAATGACGTAGCAGGGCAATATTCTAGGGGCTCGGCTCAAGGTAGCCCTTCTTCACGTGTGGGATCCGATATGCTCTGCCATAAAGCACATTATCGATGTTGTAAGGACCGTCCCATGTCGGCGAGAGTTTGTCCTGCCCCTTCTTGCCCTAAAACCAACTTAAAACGAGGTCACTGATGATGAATGCCTGACCTCGTACTTCGCGAGCTTGATAGCGGTGAAACTGTTGCTGGTAGATGGCCGACCTACAACAACATCCCAGTCTTCCTCTAGGGAATCCACATCGTCCTGAAGCTCCATCTCTGTCCTTGTTCCTCATACTGACGTATCCAAGAAGCATCACGCGTGATGTCGCTCGGGAGGACGACTTCAACACCGTTCATGCCAATACGGCTAACGAGCTCAGGGCATCTCCAACGTCGACCCTCAAATCCCCCGTATCCATCCGGAGCGTCTGTCTGAACCCCACAAGCCATCCAACGTGTCCCACGTTGGTCCGAAGAGTAGTCTAGACCCCCATTTTCCTGCAAACTGGAACAAAACCAGGGGGCTTTGCGTGAGTCCGGCCACCGGCCACATAGGACTTCGGCACCCCAGGCTCACCCAAGACCAAGGAGGAGCCCACACTTTCATAGTCGGCCACACTATTTCCGCGGCAAAATCCCCCACTCTCCGCTTCCAGCCCGCCGCTGTCCACCCAATTCCCCCTTTTTCGCCACTGCCAACGCATGGACCTGCACGAGAAGCTGCCGGAGACGACGGTGGTGGATGATTCGACGGTCATGCTCGCCCGAAAGATCAACTCGGAGACACGGCAAAATTGCATTGCTATCTAGATCATTTGGCCGATATGCTTTGTTGTCTAGATCATTTGGCCGGATATGAATTGTTGTCTATATCATTTGGTCGAATATGCATTGTTGACGATGTTTTATTTTGCAACCTTCCTGCACGTGTAGTGTGTTCTTCAAGTTGGAGAGGAAGAACTTCACCCTCATGCATTGTTGGTTGAAGTTGAATGGACAACCCAAGTGGAATATATTAAAGTCGTCCATTTTAACATGTTAAAGCAAACAAAGGATTAACTGGAGAGGGCTGAGAAGGAGGCGGCGTAGGAGAACGCGTCAGCCGCCGTGACGGCAGATTGGAAGTGGAGGCTCGGATTGACTAGCCGACAGGGCAGAAAATCTATTTTTTTGCATGGAATGTCGGACTGATATTCTTTTGTGACTGGACATGTAAACACTAAAGCGTACTTGCCTCTTTTTTGTTGTGGTCGTGCACTGGTGTGATCCAGTGCATTATGTGATGGGGCGCATTTGAATTTCAAATTGACCGTACTCACGGACATTTAGGGGTTTGCGGACGGATGCGGTAAGTTGGGCTTAGCTCTGAGATCGAATTTTGATCCCTCTAAGAGCATCTACAGCCGGACCTCCCAAACCTGCCTCATACGCCTGGGCTGGCCGCCCGGTCACTGATCGGTCACGTTTTTTTGACCCAGACGGACGCCTCAAACGGGCCTCAAACGTCCGGGCTGACAGGCACCCCCCATATCCAGCACAAATATGGGGCGGTTCGGACGCGTCCGGGCACGCCTGCCACGTCGACTTGGCCCAGCCTGCCCCATGCCTGCCCCACAAATATCGCTGTCCGAAAAACCCTAAACCGCAGTCAATCCGAACTCCACTTCACTCCTTTCTCCGTCCACTCCACTTCTGATCCCCTCCAAACGCATCCGATGGCCAGCGACCGAAGCAGCGCTGCCTCCGGTGGGGACCCCGACTCCGACTGGTCTAGCCTGCTGCGCGAAGCAGACCCCGACGATGTGGAGGAGGTCGCCCTCCGCATCGCATTGAGGCGTTCGGTCGTCGACCAAGGCAGATCCAGCAATGGTGGATCCACTTCGTCAGTGGCCGACGCCCGTTGACGCAGCGCAGGCGACGTAGCCGGCCATTCCCGCCCGGCGCGCAGCTCCGCCCACTCCGCTCCTCTAGATACGCCGCCCGCCACCAGCATCCTCTGCTCTAGAGTTGTTGCCCGGCCACCGCTGTCGGATTCGGGGTTCCGCAGACCCTTGAGAGGTTCGAATTCTGGGGTGCATGCGAAGAACTCTCCCTCCCCGGTCTGCCTGCTCAACGATTCCACGGCCAAGCTCAACGAACCCAAAGAACGAGGGACACAGGGATTTATCCTGGTTCGGGCCATCTTGCGGTGTAATATCCTACTCCAGCTTTGTGGTGGATTGCCTCGAGGGGCTGAGAATGAACTAGTACAGTGGTGGAACAGCCTCAGGAGATGAGGTTTTCTTGAGCTCGATGAGCTGGTGAAGTGGTCAGGGTGGAATGGATCTCCCTCTCCCATGGTGGTGGCTAAGTCCTATTTATAGTGGCCTTGGTCCTCTTCCCAAATGTAGGCGGGAAGGGATCCCACAACGGCCAAATTTGAAAGGAGACAACTAGTACAAACTATCCTGACAAAAGTAGTCTTCGCCTGGAAAAGGCTCTGGTGGTGACGCTGTGGTGGGCTCCGTGATGACCTCCGTCCTGTCGTCCTGGTGGTCTTGGTCTTGTAGCACGGGAATGGAAACCTTTGCTTGATTCCTCGGGACTCCGCGCCTGCGCTTGCCTCCTTAGAACCAAAGAGGAAACTGGTACACTGCGCCCGCTGGCGCCCGTCTGCCCTTGGTCGTCATGGCTCACGTCATGTGAACCTCGCGAGGTGCACCTTGCATAGATATCTCCGCTCCTCGCGAGCCAGCCCAGTGAGGCCGCCCCTAGGGAGGTCTTGGTGTCGTCCGCATCACGAGCCTTGGCCCCTCGTGAGGGTCTTGAGTTGTTGCTGCTGAAGCTGGGCCGTACCGGGCCGTTGATGGAGCCACGCCACGGGCCGCAGGCAGGCAAGTCTGGGTACCCCCGTTCCCAGGACGCCGACAACCGCTGGGTCCTCGTGTCCGCGCCGGGGCCGATGCGCACTTGGACGTTCGAGTCGGAGGCACGAGCAACCCGACGCGAGCAGCAGCAGGCGAGGGAGAGGGCAGCGGCGGCGTCCGAGTCGATGTCGGCGCGCCGTCCGCGCGTGAGCGCGCCGGTCCATCATGAGGCAGCGCTCCTCGCTTCTATCCTCCGCCGCTCACGGAGACGGATGCGCGGCGCCCCCGCTGCAAGAATGCGAAAACACTCCGACTCGCCATCGAGTTGTCGGAGTGCGAGGCAGCAAAGGAGGCGAAGGCGAAGGCGGCCCGCCATGCGAAGGAGCAGGACCGCCTGCTTCGCAGGCTGTCGGGCATGAGGTGCAATTCCGACTCGGATAAGACGGACGGCTCCACCTCCAGCTATGACGACGACGCGCCTCCGCACGCCGACGCCTACACGGAGGAGGGGCACGGCCGCGCCGACGACCGGAAGGAGAAAGGGCCGGCGAGGAAATTGTGACTTCCTCCGCCCTTCCTTGTTCTGTTTATCTATACCTACTAATAAAGCAAGGTGCGTTTCTCCTATTTTTTCATCCGTTCATCATCGAAAATATTTTTCTTATATCCGAGGTGGTACTAAATTTTTGTGGTCTGCTAAAAAATAAAAAGTTTTGTCCAGAATTTCGTACGTGGGCCGCACGCGCTAAGGCCCATAAAAGCCCTGTGCACCGCTGGAAAACCTTATTGGTCACACAGCGCGGCATATAGGTCGAGCTTCCCGTCGGTCGCCCAATGTTGGTCCGGCCCATTTTTATTATTTCTGTGTTCTTTTTATATTTTTATTTTTTCCTTTTACCATAAATTAATTTTTTAACTTTTCAAAATTTCATTTTTTACTAATTTTTGTTAAATCTTATAATTCAAAATTTGTTCCCGCCTTAAAAAATATTTGGAAATTTAAAATTTTCTTTTCGCTAAAAATTTGTTTGAATTTCAATTTTTTTTCACATTTATTAAAAAATGATTTTCCTAGATTTGTGAAAAAAATTCATTACAAAAATAATAGAAATTCGAATATATTCATTTTACCGAAATGTTCACAAATTCAAAATAATGTTCGTGATTAAAAAGACATTTTTGAAAATTGATTTGAATGTTCAAAACAAGTTTCCACTTTAAAAAGTTGTTCACAAATTCAAAAAATGTTTGTTTCTCCGCCTTTAAAATGGTCCTGTTTACAAAAAATGTTTGTGAATTTAAGAAAATTTTCTTATTTCAATTTTTGTTTTCCTTTTTCTAGAAATTAATGATTTTTCAAAAAAATGCTCACATATTTTTTAAAAAAATCAGGAGGTCACCACAACCTCGAGAAAGAGGCGGATCTGAAGGAAAAAAAAATGCACGAATTGGGTAGTGGCTGCCACTCCCACCAACCCCACTACTATAAAGATCTCGCGGGCCAAACATGACTCGCGAGAACACCACAGCTCTCTGCTCTATCGCTCCACTGTCGTGTGGAGACCGTTTTGATGGACACATCAATTATCTCTCCCCATGCTTCTCGCAAACAATCTCTCCCGTTGCAACGCACAGGCATATGTGCTAGTATTTTATGTATGTTTCATAAGTTTGTAGTATGGATTTGCACTGTCCGTCGAAGAAACTCCGATGAATCATGTTTCTTTTGTCTGGTTAATCCGATGAACTGCGCTTTGATCTTGTGTTTTATATAGCGTGGCATGAATTGCATGGTTTTGAAGTTTTGGATATGAAGGACGCGAGTGTGAAAGACGAAATATAAGGGCATATTCACTCCGTGCATGCCGACACGCGACGCGTGCGCGGACGTTTGAGGGTCGGATTTGCCCGATGCGGCTGTAGATGCTCTGTGCGCGTTGAAAGGTTTGTAGGCGGAAATAGCTGAAGCAAAAACCGGCCCCGCTGCCTCCCTTTGTAGAGACCTCTGCCGCCGACGCCAAAGCGGCAAGCCGGCAAAGCTGCTTCTCATCCCTCCAACCCCCCAATGCCGCCGGCGAACCTCACCCCGACTAAATGGCCCAAGAACCTCACCGCCGAACACCTCCACCGCCTTGTCCGCGCCGAGCGTGACCCCCGCTGCGCGCTCGCCCTCTTCGACGCGGCCACCGCTGCCCCCGTCCCCACTTCCGCGCCCACACAAATCCTCCCCTCCCCCGACACCGTCTCCCTCCT
>NC_057802.1:343276820-343292929 GCF_018294505.1 Triticum aestivum | reverse complement strand
CCGTCCTTGCCGGCCTCGTCGCGCACTCCCATCTCCCCCTCGCCCACTCCCTCCTCGCCGACATGCGCGCCGCCGGCTTCGGCCCCACCACCGCCACCTACAACGTCCTCCTCAAGGCCCACTGCTCTGATGCCGACGCTCCTATCGACGACGCGGTCCGCCTTTTCCGCAACATCCCCAAACCTGACGCCTGCTCCTACAACACCCTCATCGACGGGCTCTGCCGCCGCGGCCGCAGGGCCGAGGCCCTGGAGCTGTTCTCCGAGATGGTAGAAAATGCCGTTGCGCCTACAGTGGTTACTTACACGACTATCATCAATTGGCTCGCACGGGAGGGCTGCTTGGATGATGCACTGGAGATGTTTGACGAAATGGGGAGGAGAGGTATTGCACCTAATGTGGTCACCTATAGTTCTCTGATTGATGGTTTGTGCAAGGGTGGGCGTGCAGCATCAGCACTGGACTTGCTGGAGAGGTTGGCCAAGGAGGTGAAGCCGCCAAATACAATCATATATAGTTCTGTCATTAATGGCCTCTGTAAGGAGGGCCTGCTGAGGGAGGCAATGGAGGTTTTGGACCGGATGCGTCTCCAGGGGAGGAAGCCTGATGCTGGATTGTTTGGGAAGCTCATTGTTGGGCTGTGTGATGCAGGAAGGGCTGTGGAGGCTGCAAATTACCTGGATGAGATGGTTCTTGCTGGCGTTCAACCGAACCGGGTGACTTGGAGCCTTCATGTCAGGATAAACGTTGCAGTGGTGACAGCATTATGTGTTAGGGGTGAAGTTGGGAGGGCTTTCCAGGTGTACCAGAGCATGAGGACTCGTGGCATTTCTACTGAGCCAAGCACTTTCCATCTCCTGGTTGAGTTCTTCTGCAAAAAGAACCATTTGGAGAAAGCAGCTCGTGTTGTGCTTGACATGTTGTCAGAGAGGTGCATCCCTGAGAGGGAAACATGGGATGTTATTGTCAGTGGGTATTGGAGTAAGAAGAAAGTCAGACAAGAAGCTGAGCAAATATGGAACCAATTAGCAGTTATCTGATTGAAAATAAAAATAAATGTGGTGCTACACTGTGCTGGTCGGACCCTTCCCCGGACCCTGCACAAGCGGGAGCTACATGCACCAGGCTGTCCCCCTGCTACACTGTGCTGGTACATGATCCGCCTAAGACTTATCAAGCAAAAATTGTGAACCGACACACTTGTTCCATCATGGGGTTACACAAGTGAGAGAGTTGTTGCTACCAAAACCCTTAAACTCCAGTGCTTCCATGTCCAGGATATGCGAAGTACTAATATTTATTGTATGAATAATTTTTGAAGTGACAAGCATGCGGGCAGTGTTCAGGTACGATGTGGGGTTGTCTTCCATATCTCTTGTTTTTGTATGTATAGAGATACATACACGCGCTCTGCTGAAGTTCGTTTCTATTCTTGTCATGTGTCTTCTGTTTCCTTATTTCGTTGACCAAAATGTTTGTTCAGGGTTATTGCACGACGACTTAAAAGCTGCGTGGTATGACTTCAAGAATGCACTGTCTGATATGATTTTTAAAGTCTTCTTTTCTAGACATGTTAATTTTGGAAAAACTAGCAAATTACAATAGAAAACTTAACTACATATATGTATGAAGATTCAAGAATAAAACAAGCTATCGACTCCTGGTATATTGCTTCTTTCCCAATTAATGAAGACTTTTTTCCGTGCCTGCCACGTATTGTTCCTATGTTATGGTATGAATATACATGATAGATGAGATTCTGTGGATAGAGAACCAATTCCAGTAGACTTATGGAACGGTCCTGTTCACGTGCATCCAGTAGGAATTGAACCCTCAAATTTACCAATTATGAGTTGGGCGCTTTAACCATTCAACCAAAAGTCTTAGTTGTACATATGAAAGATTTAAAAAATTGTGGTATGTGCCAAAGACGTATCCAATATATTGTCCTGCCAGGTGCCAGCACTGTTCATTTCTGAATACACAAAACATGTTCATGTCGAAGACCACCATAGGTACTCTTATAAATATTATTTTAGAGAAATAGGTGCTGTATATTTCTCTCTATCCCGCTTAAGGGGCTTTTGAATCTGTGTTTGATCAACAGGAACTAGAGCGAACAAATCTTTTGAAGACCCAACTATTGTGGAGTGACTGGGAAGCAATGCCATGGCGGGTGGTTGGGAAGCTAACGAACAGCATGCTTCCAATAACTCCAATAGCAACTGGCACTGTTGTGAGAACTTGCTTTGTGTCCTCTGATGGTATTGGATAAAAGCAAGATGCCACATTCTGGTCAAACAGGGCGATTGCAACAAAGATCGTTGCTGAGACAGTTGCATGGAAAAAGTCTAGAAATTGTATCTTATATTCAACTGCAGCGTGTGGATCAAGAGTAACTCCACCATCGATGACCCACAATCCCTTGAACGTGGCAAACCCGTATCGTACCTTTCCGTTCTCATCCCTGAAGCTATCTGTGAAGCTAAGAACAAAGCATGAGAGTGCACAGAGCACCACGAGCCCTCCCGTCATCATTCGATCCAAGTCACCACAGTGGCCGTGCTTAGCCATGGTTGGAGCCAGCAGCTGGAAGGCAAGCACGGTGCCTGATGGAAGGAGTTTGGCGAGGTGCCCGGTGCTCTGGTATGCCTGTCCGATTGCTTTCTGCGTGGGGCTCATGTTGTTGGTGCCATCAGTTCTGTTGGACAAAAGAGGATGCCTCTGATCCTTCTGCAATTCCATGTCAGGCTGTGTAGCAGTCATTGTTGCCGGTGTCCTCTTTGTTTGCTTCCTTCTAACAGGTCTTTGAGGATGTGTAGCAGGGATTTGAAGGGAATGAAGCTGGTGATCGGCTTCTATTTGCCGCCCATTTTGGATTGCCTTGCAAGAAAGAGAAGCAAAACTGAAGACAAGCTCGGATCCTGGGTTGCAGTTTCTGGCGAGAAAAACATGGGGGGTTGGTGGTGCTGCAGTTTCTCTGTTGCGTTCTAGCTGTTGTAAAAGCACGTTTGGGTAACAGAAGGAACCATAGTTTATTTTGTGTCTAATTTTTTGTCCGTTATGTTTTGTGGTGATTACGCAAGTGCATGCTGTTACTAACCAGTGTGCCTAAGAGCAAGCAACTCTAACAGATTCTAAAAAGAGGCAGCCTCTAAAAAACGGTTTGGAGTGCACTCCGAAATCATTTGGAGGCTCAAAAGCAGTCGCGCAAACTTAGATATTGTAAAATTGTAGGAGTAGCTCCTAAAATTCTGTCATATCATGGGACCCACTTGTCATTGGGACTCCCTTTTCCTTTTTCTCTGCAAAAGAAAAAAAAAACATGCCCGGACTCGAGCACCCTGTATAGAGAGAATCTGCTAGAATGTTTTTTACCCCGTAGCATCTAAATTGGCGCTATTATAGAGTTCATGTGCTTTTGGGGACCTCCTAGAGTTGCTGAGTGGGCAATAGTTTTTATACTTACATTTCCTCTGATGGAAGGCACGAGGCTCTTCGCAAGCATTAATCCTAAATATATGCTTTCCCTTGCATAATTTTGGCCTTATATGGCTTTGCTCTGTCGACATGATCTTTTTGTGTGTGTTGGTGTTAGCTGTGTTCATCCTAATTATGCAGAGGATAGGTGTGTGTTCATCGTGTTTGTATCTCCTTGATACTTTATTATGAGTTGATAAAATATGCTCTTTATATAAAAAAAAATGTGGTAATGCAACTACATCAATCACCATCGATCTATCAGATCAACACACTCTCGTCCAGCTTATTTATGCATGTGTGTTGGCAAACAATAGCAGAATTATGATTTTCACATTTTTAGAGTATTATGACATTTGTGTGCTATACATCTTCTTTTAACTTCAAAAATGATCTCATAGCAACTAATATAAGACGTTTTTTTTCTATTGTACTAGATGTCTTCTCTTAGTTGTAGGTTTTCTAATTTAGTCTAATAATCACATAACTTTTTAGCAGCATGGAAAATTAGTTGCTAAAATGACATTAAAAGATAATGCATTGCATAACACATTTTGTATCCGGACTGTCCTAATTTTGATGCCTCCTGCCTCCCGTCGCCGCCGCCAATCTGCCTAGTCTCCTGTAACCTTAGGTCTATGGAGGCGTGGTGGCTCCCAGCCCTTGTTGGCGGAAAGATTTCGTTTTTATGTGTTTTTATAATTTGATTAGGGTTTGTGTCCTACTTAGGAAGACAAGGTGGCGGTGGCCCCTGAAGATGGTATAAAGTTCTCCCCGCCTAGTCTCCGCCCCGACGATGCATCTAGCATAATTGGAGGGCATGTAGAGGTGTGTCTCCAGTGGATCTCGTGAGATTCGGTCGATGTTTGTCTTCAGTGGTTCTGTTTGGATCCGGTCTTTGTTCGTCTGTCTGTAGGTTGGATCTTTCCGATCTACGCTTCTCTATATCGGCGATGGTTGCTCTTCTATTGCGGTAGTCCTGTGAGGCTTTAGCACGTCGATTTCTCGATTGTCTACTACAATACGGTGTGTATTCTGCTTTCGGTGCTTGATCTATGGATATAAATGTAATTTCTATTGCTTTTTTGTGTACTGTCTTGACAATTATTGAATAGATAGAAAGTTTTCGTGAGAAAAGAAAATGAGAAGCGAGTAAGGTGTTCGTGCAAGTCCAAATGGGGGCTATCCCAGAAACCGGCCTCGCCGATCTTCCTTTTCTTCTTTTGTGATGAAAACTCGTGGACAATCTTGAGAGCCACGATTCAGACCAAACATCCATTGTCTGATGCATGCGATCAAGCATAAAGATCACATAGAAGAATCCGCTTTAGGCTCCGACAAGCAATTAAATTGCTTTTCTCAGGACAAACCTGTTCCTCCCTGCAGCTCGAAGCTGTTTTGATGACGACACGAGCAAGCATGCACGCTTTGCATAGCATGTGGTGCTAGTGCTACTGCCTACTGCTACTCACCTGACCTGGAGTCCTGAAGTCTTGGGGGCAGCACTGCAAAGTTGATGATATATCAAACACGACTCATGTGATTTCTTCTTTTTCCATCCTTCTTGCATCATGGCAATAGAATGATTCATTCACGAAACTTTTGCTTGGCCAATCATCTAGAGCATATATTGGCATGCAAAACGTCTGTGCACGATAACTAAATAAGGGCAACTCCAATCGCGGATCATCAAACAAAAGACCAGCATCAAATGTTTACGGACATCCAAATTTGTCCTTGGACAGTGGGCTTGGCGCCAGCCATCCAACCGTACGCGGGCCATTTGAAATGGACAGAACAAAAATACAGATGAAATTCATGCTAAGAAAATTTATTAAATTTCAATATATTTACAATCAAACGAATGAAATTTAAACAAGTTCAAACTAATTTTTTAACCTAACCTAAACTAAACAAGGCGAGGTACGACGGCCTCATATCCAAGGTCTCCTTGGCTGGGGGGACCTCCATCGTCATCCGCACCGTCGCCTGAGCCACCGTGCATGTCGCCATTTGAGATGTCGTGTGACGTTGTCCTCCCGGACTAGGGGTCTTTCACCACATCGTCTCCCGGCCTGATGGGCCGGGCCAAGGACCCCATGTTGGTTCACCAGTGGGCCACATCAAAGTTGCCCGTGGTACATAAGGAAGGTTCCTGAAGACTTGTCGTACAGTCCAAGATGCTGGGAACCGTATACAACTTGTCTTCCCTTCACGTAGCCGACTAGGATGTAACCCTAGACCCCCCGGTACCTATATAAACCAAGGAGTAGGGCACTGGAGGACACACAAAAATCTCAAGGTAGATCATATGTACTCCATCTAAAAGCAATATACACAAGCAGGACGTAGGGTTTTATCTCTCTAGAGAGCCCGAACCTGGGTAAAAACTCATGTCCTTGTTACTATCATCTCTAGACCCTTAGTTCGGAACCCCCTACCCGAGATTTGCCAGATTAGCTCCGTCATTGGTGGCCCATAAAGGTCTCACTAAGAAGTCGCAATGATTCGATGGGGATCACAATCGGCGAGCAGATCGACACGATCATGACCTTCGCGCCCGGGCATATCTTCGTTCTCGGTAGCATCCCCCTCTTCCCCGACTCGACCGGCTACCTTGGCCAGGTCAAAACTTTCACTACAGGACGGATCGTAAGATTTGGCAACCTGGCCCTAGCACATCGGTCCCACAGAGTTGAGTCAGTCCCATCGAGATTCCTAACGTTCACATTTTGAACTAATCGGTCTCACCAAGTTCATCTCACTACAAAAAAATACACTTCCGTGATGATACGTGTTTGTCACAGTAGGTCGCATTTTTTGTCATGCATGTACATCCATGACAATTTTATGACAGAATCAAGATAGTCATACCTGTGCTGTCGTAGAAGTGTTCCATGACATTACCAAAATTATCATCACGGAAGTGTCCACTTCCATGACGATAAATCGCGCGTCACAGAAGTGCTTTCGTCAAGGGTGACCGGCACGTGGCATCCATCGTAACGGAACGCCGTTAAGCTACCGGGTCCGGTTTCGGATCCGATAACCCGCTAACAGCCCCGACCAATGGGGATTTTCCACGTGTAAAATCATCATTGGCTGGAGGAAACACGTGTCGGCTCACCGTTGGGACAGATGTCATCCACTCATTGGACCGAAGGCGCCTATGATACGTCGACACATGGCACGGCCGAACAGAGGCCCATTCCTATGAAAAGGCCGGCCCGTTTGACTTGGTCAAAAGGTGGCGGGCCGGCCCACGAAAAGCCTGTTAACGGCCTGTTCACATATAGCCCATTTACAACCCGCTAACGCAGGGCCCGTTACGACCTATCCGAATTAGGCCCATTAGCGTCATCTGGGCCGTCCAATATGATTCCAGCCCATTTTAAGTTCCGGCCCATATATGGCCCATGACGTCTTTCGGCTCATATGAGGCCCTTTGTAACTCTTGGCCCATTAATGGCCCGTGGTGAAACTGGCCCGTAATGAACAGTGTATCACTTTATACCCATTAACGGCCCATTAATCCATTGGGCCGTTTGCAGCCCATGTTATCTTTCGGCCTTCTCAGGGCCCATTTATTCTTGGGCTCATTTCCAGCATTCAGTTACTTACGGCCCGTTACTGCCATTTTCTGCTTGTGGGCCAAATTCAGCCTGTGGTTACAGTCGGCCCATTTGTGGCCCGTTAATACGTTGGGCCGTTTTCATAGCGTCATCAAATACGGCCTATTAACGACGATCCGTTATGGTCGGCCCATGAACTGACGACTCCAACTCTAGCCCGTTTACTGCCATAATGCAGTCTGTTTTTGGCCCATGTTTGGCCAATCGATCATACGGCCCGTCTAAGGCCCATTGATGATACGACCCATAGAAGGCCCATTGTTTCTACGGCCCGTAGAAGGCCCATTGTTTCTACGGACCGTAGAAGGCTCATTGTTTCTACGGCCCGTAGGAAGCCCAGTGTCACTACAGTAAATATGTAGCCCATGGCCTGTTAAAGGCGGGAAACTACTATAGGTTTAGACCTGCTAATGGCCCAAGATGATTATAGGCCCACGTTTTGGCCCATATGAGTAACGGGCCGGCCTGAAGACCGACAACACTGAGATCCACTGAACCTTCCAGCCTAAATTACAGCATACCGACCAAAGAATAAACCTAGACTATACAATAAAGAAATTACGGCATATTACATCCACTGGGAATCAAAGTTCGCTACCGGTGATAATAAAGCGCAACATGACCGCGGATTACATACACTGGGCATCAAAGGTCGCCACCAGTGCATATAAACGCGCCGACAAAAGAATATACAAAACTGAGAGCACTTCAGAAGGCACTAGACCTGGCAAGCTCGGGCCCCGCAAGCAGCCGAACAAGCTGATGAGACCTCAGTTGTGTCAACGATAGATGCTTCATCCCTAGCTATATGGCACCATAGTGCGCAAGGCAGTCCCCTGACATCTTCATTACATCTTTGACTTCAAGTCGGAGCTGAGCTGAAGCAAGCCTTTCCGCTTTAAGTTGAGACTGAAGAATTCGAACTGATTGAGGCAGCGACTGCACAGAGGTTGTCTCACACCTGCTGATGAGTAGCTTCAACTCACTGTCTTCATCAAGACAGGACCTTGGGGTCATCTTGTTGTCCTCAAGATGGTTTGGCTCACTATCTTTCCTAAAGTTCTACCTGACATAAGAGATACGACTCTGAAAGAGAAACAAGGAGACACGTAACATGTTTCACAATTATATAAGAAAATAAATGGATCTGTTCTGCATAAGGAACATGTTTTTACAACTACAATTTAAAACTGGTAGTTGTTGCAAACATCCAATCAGATGTAAACAGCAGTGGAGGAAATGATGCCTATCCAAATCTATACTAGAACAAAGTTTGAAGGGTTGAGAAGGATGAACTTACATTACATATTAACACGGGCTGGAGAAATCCCTTCTCCATGTTGATGGAAAGATAATTCAATAAATTCCCCAAAGAAAATTCTTTATAAGCGTTGCCATTATTCTACTTTTTGCAAAGAGTAAATATAGATCAAATAATATTGGAAGAAATAGAGGATAATGAAGCTCAGGTGCATACTGATGATACATAATCAAATAGCAATTAATTAAGTACAGTGTTACAAGGCAAAAGGTACTGACAAGAGGAATGCAGACATCAACGTGTGTAGTGGCATTGGCTTTATTCAACATTTTGGTAAGAGTAAATATAGATATGATAATTTGGAGAAAGTGGAGGGCAGGGCAGATAAGATGCAGAGTAATGCTAGACAATCAACTATCTCGCGATGCATGTACAGTAATACCACCACCGTCCGTTATTAGTTGTCGCTCAAATGGATGTATCTAGCACTATTAAGTTCTAAATACATCCAATTGATTAACAATTAATTCGATACAGAGGGAGTACATGACAACAGGTACTTACATGAGCAATCCAAAACTTCATAACCATTGTGTTAATTCTACATTTATCTAAGAGTAAATATAGATCTTATAATTTCAAGCAAAGGGAGGATAAAGAAGCGAACTTTTACAGTGATGCTACATAATCAAACAACAATGAGTGTAAGTATGCTGACAAAGGGCAAGAGGTACTGACAAGAGCAATGCAGAGCCCAATATTGTCGTGAGATCCTATGATCCTTTGAGCAAGGAGATTCATCTAAAATTAGTTTTCATACAAGAGAGAAGGTAAGGCACATGCAGAAATTTAGGAGTTCAAATTTTGAATTGATATCATAGACAGTACCTGACGCTGGGCTGTCAGCAGTTCTAATAGGGGTTTGGCCACTGGAGTAGGGGTAAAGTCTGTTACAGTTGGTCATGTGTTTTCTGTGGCTGCTGATCTATCTGATTTAACAGGTATCACTACCTTTTCCAAATACCTAGTTTGTACTCCTTGAGGATCTGCAATCACCCTCTTCCTTTTGGACATCTATTACGAAAGAACAACATTTGACTGGAAAAACATAGTATGACGACACATGGAATAGGTACAGAAAATGGATAGGTATGGCATATACTCATATATGATGCTTAAACTAAGCAGATGGTGTAACAAAGTAGAAGTAATGCAAGAGGTCAGATGCAAAATATGTGCGACCAATACAACCTTGCCAAGTTAGAGCATGCACCTTGATGGGTGAATAAGATAGGCCATCCTCCACCATGCCAAGTTTGTTAGCCAGTGGATTGTTCCGCAATATTCCTCTCGTGCGCCCATTCTCATATTCACTTTGATAATGTTCAATACCTGACATGCATGAAAACATAAAAACAAGTGAGATTATCTTTGTAATGCAGAAGTGATTCTAATCCAATACTTCCTCCCTGTAAACCCCTTTGTGCTACCTCTGCAATTCTTCTAAGACGTGCCATGCATGCTATAATTTGGTGTGTGCATTAATATAATGTGGCCTACTACTCAAAATATGAGAGCTCCAGAAGTGATGATACTTCACAGATGACAGCTTCAACATATAGTAAAGAAGAACAAGTCGACCTGACCTGACAGATTCAAAATATACTAAGGGAGAATAACTCGACCTGACCAGTCGACTGCAAGAGAAGAGGATCATCTTAAAGAAGAGCAGAAGAGCAAGCAGATTGAAGATATTACAAGTCTTTCTATACAATGTCGGTTGGCCACCCATGATGAACCAGAGCGCACAGAGAAATACTATTCCTTCCGGTCTCTCCATATGTGGCTCACATGCATTTCGAAACTAAAGTAGGAACATTTAGCTGACCAATTAAACATCTCCCAGTTTTACTAATATCAGCATAATATCAGATTTGAATTTGTACAACTAAGCTTGTTTAGCTCGATGGGTGGAGCAGTGCTATTATGACACGAACCACGTAGGTTGATCGTGGTCATCATAAAATGGGGAAACCGTAAGCATGATGAGTATAGTGTTGACCGTGGCAGTGGGATGGCAGATCTGAAGCTGCAAACCGCACAAAGGGTAGTTAGCAACCGATATTTGCTTTGAAATAACAACTAAGATTTGGTATGGACAAGAAAGTACAGTCAACAAGTGACAAAGAAATGCAATTCTGCTGTCTCTCTACATGTCGCGACATGCATTTGGAAACTCAAGTGGGACCTTTAGCTAACCAATTAAATGTGTCTGTTAACTAATATCAGTATCATATCACAATCATATTTGAACAACTAAGCTTTGGAATTTTGAGTGTTGTGTTGTTTAGCTTGAAGGGTGGAGTAATGCTAGTATGACAGAAAGCATCTACACAGATCATAATAGAGTAGATAAAAGGGGAAAACCCTAAGCATCAAGAGTAAAATCAGGAAAGTGGAACTAGCTGGACCAGTGGGTGGCGCACATGCTTTTCGAAACGAATATAGGAACATTAGGTGACCAATTAAACGTTCTCTGTTTTAGTAATATGAGCATCATATCAGATTCGTATTTCAACACGTAAGCTTTGGAATTATGAGTGGCATGTTGTTTCGCTTGATGGGTTGAGGTCTTAAGGAGCAGTGCTAGCACGACACGAAGCAGTGAAGCACCTACGATGATGGTAGTGAATATAAAGGGGGGAAACCATAAGCTTTACGAGTATAGTGACCGTGACATGGCGAATCTGAAGGTGCAAACCGGACAAAGCTACTTCGCAACCAATGTTTGCATTCAACTAGCCACTATGATTTGGTACGGACAAGAAAAGTACAGTAAACAATTTAAGATCTATTTTCCGGGTGAGATCAATAACTTAAGCACATATGGAAGAGTACCACCTCTCTTGCGACGTCGTGTAGGCCCCTGCTAATACGTTGAGGGTGCTGCGGGTGCGATGGCTGTCGGCGGCGGGGAAGAAGACTTTAGATGGCAGACGGCCGGGTCGGGGGATAAATCTTGTTGCCGTGGACGAGGCGGTCGTAGGAGCGGCAACGGCAAAGTGGACGACGGCGCCGATGAAGCGAGACGACGCGATGAAAGGATCATGGTCCGGCGCCGTGGATGAGAGACGTCCATCTCTTGCAGTGGACGACGGGGTAGGGGTAGTGGCTCCGGCAAGGTGGAGGATGGGGTGGCGGACGGAGGAGGCTGGCCACGGTGGGGAGGTTGTCGTGGCGCCGACGGTGTATGAATGGGGAAATGGAGGGGGAGGGGGGATCTCAAACTTTGGGACGCGCTTGTCTGAAACGTGGGAAAGTTACGAACTTATCCCCCGTTTAAAATTTCGGACATCACGTCAGTTGAGGATAGGACGGTAATCTCGCATCTCCCAAATAATTGCCGGTAACGATTTCGGGCGAGGAGAGGGTGTTTTGCCGCCCACGGTTGGCGCCCACGGTGTATGAACGGGGCTGACAGGTAGGGCGGTTGTGTCACGTCTGAGGGAAGTTACACATCTGCCCCTATTTAAAATATTAGCCTACATCGATTTCGGACGAGGAGAGTTTGTTTTGCCGCCCACCGTGGATGAATGGGGAAATGGAGGGAGAGACACATGTCTTTCGGACGATCTTGAATCAAATGTGTTTTGCCGCCCACGTTTGGCGCCCACCGTGCCTGAATGGGCTCAGAGGCCGTCGTGTCACGTCTGATTGAAGTTACTAGTCTACCCCTATCGACAGCAGTGTAAATCCGGTCGATAAGGATGTCAAGTGTTAGGGGTAGACAGTAATTTCCATCTCGCAAACACTTGCTTCGGGCAGCCCACAAATGATAGTGGGTGTTTAGCCGCTTCGTTCAAAACTTGGGAGAATTAACATTCACGTTTGCCCTGGGCCCTGACAACTAAATCCAAATCCAATTTTTATTCGATTACGAATATCCACAGATAATTCTACGTTTTGTTATTTATTTCTTCAAAACCACAACAAAGATTTATTAAACCTTTATATATGTTTATGATTTAGAAATGCCGTGATCTTCGAATTCAGTGGGTTGGATACACTTTGGGTCAAACAGTTATTTCATCCAATACAATATGCTCACACGAAAAATAGTTCACCTTATGTCAATCATACAAGTACTGAGGATTACCTCGCCTAAAAAATTCGGATCATTACAACACATGGACAACATAGGGGGTCTTACAACATAATCCATTCAGAGACATGACACAACATGCAAGTACAATAATCTAATGACAATTTCAACTGCTATCTAAAGAATAACTAAGATTACCCTGGGCTTCAGATAGCAGAAGCAGCAGGACCTCCTCCGTCTTCAAATGCAACATTCTTACTTCCTCCAATTCTTGGGTTGCTTGCATAATGCGTGCAGCTAATTGCATAATTTCCAGCTTCAAGATCGAGATTACCTCATTCATGGCAGCCACACCATCTCTTTCTGCCTGTAGTAGAGCCTCAAGAACTATAATATCTGTGCTCAGACTGCTCTCCGGCGGTGTTGCCTCTGAACTGCTACCATCTGGTAACATGGATGGTGCACTGCTTCCACAAATAGATTCTGGGGTTGTACATTGTGTCCTAGTGTGAATGGCATCCTGAAAGGTTTCCGCTGGACATAAGTAAGAGATAGTTATCACATGATCCAGGCAGTAAGCTTACATGGTAAACGACATACGAATTATTGCCGAGCATGGCAAGCTATATTTAAATGGTTCGAAGCAGCATCAGCTGAAAAGAAATTAAAATGGTAAGATGAAACTAGGGATGTAAGTGGCAAATAAACGACATCCGCCAGTCCCATCTAGTTAGTTTTTGCTAGCTCCCTGGTTCATTTTCCTCAAAAAACAAAAACTCTTTTGAACTATCATACCACTAGTGGACTTTAATCGGGATTAAATGGGACCCAGTTGACATCCCTAGTTGAAAGGGAGTGTACCACCGCTATATTTAAGTTGCCAAGGCATCTAAGCAGTTGAAATAATCTGAGAAAGCACTTAACAGTGTGGCCTCATATAAACTACAAAGACAGTCTTGTGATGAAGTTCAGAGAAAAAGTTAAGGACTCAAATGAACTAGGCATGCATTTCTTTACGATAGTACAGCAGGCACTGCTGACATATTGGCCAACTCAGGTATAGTGTAACAAGTAACAAACAAGCATTCGAATCAAGCAATACAACAAAGCAGACAACTGAACTATTTGTTATTCTGTAGGATTACAGGTTGAGGGCGCAAGCCAAGAAAGCAGCCCACATGCATTACATTTCACATGTACTAAAACACACTGGCTTACCATATGTTGCTATGAAGCCTCGCTGCTGTTGCAATGTTCTTTGAAGATATCGTCAGCATCCCGTGGTTGCAAATCTACTTGTTGTAGTTTATTCTGCACCCTCTATTTAGGTAAAATTAATTTTAATCGGATGCACTGGTTCGAATTGATCATCAATGGTTCATCTAAACTAATGAAAGAAGGGTGTGTGCATACACGACAATATATCTGCTTCCCTCTATTTTTATGCTTGTTCGAGGTGCCAGCCCCAAAAGAACAAATATTTTGCTTGATGGGGTTGGCAGCTCCATAATTAATAGAAGCATCAAATTAGTCATGCAACTTTGGAAGATCAAGAACACACAAAAAAGTAATGAACAGAGGCTCGTAGCAATGATGTAATAGCTAGCATCAGAAAATGTAGGGTAAAACGAACGAAAACCAGCGGAGCCACATGCTAGTTTGCTGATGTGTAATTAAGAACATGAAGCAGTCTGATGGAACCAACAGGTGGCATCAGAACAACACAATTATCATAAATATAGCATGCAAGAAGTAAAATAGTAGGCAGTGATATCTAGGAAGTACAGTAATACTTAGGACAAAACTAAAGCATATTAACTATATGTGCACTGTTATGTAATTTAGCACATGTAACATGTTCACTGCCAGAAGTATGGCCCTACAGGTGCAAGCAGAATAACGCGTCTCATGAAAAACTGAATGATGCCCTGTAGAAATTCAAAGGTGCGGTGCTTATGCTAAGAAAGTGAACGTAGGCGCCGGCCGTTGGATAATAGTACCTGATTCTCGGCGGTGTATGGGTATCGTTGGCATACTTGATAGCTAAGGATCGTCGATGGTGCTCGTGCTGCAGTTGAGTTTGGGCCAGCTGTCGCCGTCGCTGAAGCGGCTCCGGTGCTACGGTTGCGGCACCTGTCGACATACAAGAAAGCTCATCTGTGGTAAGTGGACAGTTGCACGATAAAGAGAAAAACCGAAGGAGTACAGATCGAAATAACCTGATGAGGCTGCGGCGTCGGTAAAGCAGGGCCGATGGAGTTGAATATGGCGTTCGTGGAGCGGGTCCGATGCAGTGGACGAAGGCTTCGGTGGGGCATTGTACAGTGCTTTCGGTGAGGCGGATCTGTTGCGGCGGACGAGGGCTTGTATGGAGGGCCAGCGAAGGGACGGACGAGGGAGTCAGTGAAGGGCCTACACTATGGTGGACGAGGGCGCCGGTTAAGCAGATCTGGTGCAGTGGACCATGATGGCGGTCAAGGAGATCTGGAGCGGTGTACAATCCAGTCGCTGAAGCGGCTCCAGTGAAGTGGTGAGTTGGCAGTTGGGGGTTCCAAGGTGCGGAAGGTAGATTCGTCGGGGTGTGAGGTCCTCCGCTGCGGCGGAGGACTAGATTCGGCGGCTTGCCGTGGTTGGGGGGGGGTGGTCGGGGAGGGGAAGGGCTCTGGGGAAGAATGTTGGGGGCAAAGAGGGGAAAACAATGTAGTTACCAAAGTAGCCCTTTTCCGTTCATGTGGCAGGGGTAAAATAGGAATATCGCGGGGCTAAACTTTCGGCTGCGAGATATTTCGATGTGAGCGGGAAGTTTGAAAGGTTTTGGCGCCTGAAATTATATTCTCCTCTTGTACAGCCGACTATGATATCATGCCCGAGAATTTGTTTGTTTTGCACGCAAAAAAAAGTGCAAGTTTTGAAAATCAATGTCTCCAACTCAAAACTTAGATTGCCCATTCAATTCAAATATGGATCATTGAGCTACTACAAGCAAATACCATCATATGGTCCAATTCAAATGAAATTCCAAATGTGTTTATCCTTAATATGATGACAAAAGCAAAAATGTGAATGTGTATGAATAAAGTGGATGATTATAAAGTTTGAACATGCCCGTATGTGTATATCTCTAGGTTTGATATATGAATTTGAAATCACGAAATCCCGGCTTAAAAATGTACCTCCGTTTAAATGAATTACAAAAGCTAATGATGGAGTCGAATTCCAAAATTCCAATCTTAGGTTTGTAATTCTGGTACATCAAAGTATATCACACATGTTCAAAAGTATCGTTATCTCATAGTCCAAACTGTGAAACAAATTGATCAACCTTGAGTGCACACACTATTGACCATGTATATCTCAATTACGCTAAAGTCCCTCAAATATAGACACCTCACTCTTTATCTGAAGCCAACCCCCCCTCGTCGCCCCCACCCCTCGCCGCCCACCCCCCCACACACAGAGAAGTCGTTGTCTCCCCCAAACACCAACACACAAGCACATTAACACCCCTCTCTCTTCTAAAGTCCGGATCCCAATATAGGTCTCTATCACTTTGTCTCTTGGGCATGCACACATCTCTTCCCCCACTCTCTAGCTAGATCTCCCGGCATCTCTCTTTCCCAAGCACACGCACTAT
>NC_057802.1:343150003-343276455 GCF_018294505.1 Triticum aestivum | reverse complement strand
CTAGCTAGGTCTCCCGGCATCTCTCTTTCCCAAGCACACGCACTATGTAGAGTGTATCTTTCCCATACACACAAAACGTCGCCCCCAAACGTCTATCTCCCTAGTTATGTGGTTCTCGCACACTCACCTCACACACCACCCCCACTGCAAAACAAGCACACTTTGTCTCCTTGTGCACCACTCTCCTCTTTCTATCTCTCCCACATGCGGACCCGCCCCAGCTCCTCCCTGTATACATATATGTCGTGACTCTTTCCATAGCTCCCTAATGTATCATCGTTCTCGATCTCGCATATTGTTCTCTACACCATCTATTCTAGATCTCTCATGAAGTCCCTATCACACACACGATGAGTCGCTTCCCTTGCGTCTCCGTACATAGGCCAATTTCAAACAACATCAACATTTTCTCCCTATCTATACGCCATTTATGGACACAAACGCCCCCTCTCTTCCTCTCTCTCTCTCTCTCTCTCTCTCTCTCTCTCTCTCTCTCTCTCTCGCTCTCACACCCCTCTCCCACACACAATCGATGTCTCTTCCAAATAGTCTGCTCCCCCGCCCGCACCCATGCTATCCCGCTACTACACATGTCACACCATTCCCCCTTCCCTTATACTAGGTTTACATCATTAGTGGTATCTCTACTCCACATACACACACTCCCTCTCACACACAAACGCGCGCACAAACACACACAGACACGCACAAACACCCATTAATCTGGATCCTCATCTCTCCCCATGTCCGCATGTGTATCTCGCACACTCCCTCTCTAATTATGTATATGTGTCTCCATGTTACACAACACAAAGCCCCATGTACATGTCTCTCTCTATCCTCCACACACATAGACACAAAGAATCTGTTATCATTGCCTCAGTCTCTAGACATATCACACACGCACACATACACACACACACACACACACTCTCTCTCTCTCTCTCTCGCAAACACGCTCAACAAGGGTTTCCATGTGAATAACTTACCGTCTATTCATCAACAGTCATGGCAGTACGGCGAACACGAGACGTGAAAAAGAATAAATCTACACGTGCTTAGACCACCAAGAAACCGAGTTGGTGATGATGGTACGCGTGCCATCTTGCAATATAGACCGTCCGATCTATATCTGACTGATGGAAATTAAACTAAAAGATACCCGCACCCCTCTCCATATTTGCACACAAGGCCTTCCCTCGTTCATCCTTATCTCCAACAACCTCACTGTTGAGCAATTAAGAAAGGAAGCCTCTGGAACAAACTGGCCTGGTGGCCGCTGCCGGCGTCGTCAATCCCCATGCCTCCGCTCAGTCCGACCACCAATCACCACCACGCCCCACTCCTCTTCACCTTATCTCCTATTTCTCGAGATATCATTAGTTTTTACACATGGGATTACTCCCGCATGGGTCAATCACAACGAGTGTTTTTTATAAAAAATGCATCTTGATGTTCCGTGCAATGCACGGATCTTGCTAGTACTCGTACATAAGACTAAGTTGGTGATGATGGTGTGTCTGCCATCCGTCGTTTCTGACCATTAGATCTACATCTAACGACTGTGAGGTAAGTTGTTACCTTTTCTCACAAACATCCCACTTGTCTACCAATTTGCAGAAAAACCCATAATTAGTATCTTAAAACCAACCACATCCCTCCCTGACCTCACCAAAACAGCCCAATGAATATATTCTAAGTGAAACATAATATATCTCTAGTGATATATGTATATCAAAATTAGAGTGTTTTGTATCAAGTTTGTGAATAAGTATTATTCTAATTATGATTCATTGCAACGCACATGAACATTGCTAGTATATCCAACCATGCAATTTTTTCCCTAGTATTCCATAGTTTCGAGTTTTCCATCAAGATATTAGTCACTCATGGTTGATATTTACTTTCAATCATGTACACATATGCACTATGTAACTAGCCTTGCTTATTGGGTTCCAAAGCTTAACTTTCACTCCTACTTACAATATGTAGAGTATTTAACAAAAAACTACCACTTTCAACCAGCCCTAGGAAGAATCTATTGTACAAAAAATAGCAAAAACATACCCAAAAGTCTTAATCCACGCCAAGAACTACTACCTACCGATTAGGTTAGTTTAAACCCATTTATGACAGGGTTGGCCCACACGTCCGTGCTGACGAGGCAGCTTAAACCAACACATTTTGTTTGACCGTTGACACGAGGGACCCACATCTGACCTTCTATCTTGTTATTCCCCCTCAAATCATTATTTTTCCTGAACATTACTTGAAACAGTATTGATGCGTGTTTGTCGGTGGCGCCGATGATGAGCGAGTTGGCCGCCGCTCCGCCGGACGGGCCGGACGCCGCGCTGGCCTCCGCACGGGTTGGCAGGCTGGCCCGAGCATGACTCACGAGCGAGCAAGCCGCCGCGCTGGCCTTCGCTCGAGCCAGATGGCTGGCCTTAGCGTGGCGCGCGCGAGCAAGCTGCCGCGCCGCCGTGCCAATCTAGCTAGCAAACCTTGCAGACAAGCAGCTGGACGGAGCTATCTTGGCTAGCTAGCGGCCGCGAGCGCCAGACGGAGCTGGCATCCGGGCTGCCGCAAGATGGGCTCCGCACCGCCGGCGGTTTTGACCTCGCCTTCTGCCGGCGGCGGTAGCTGCGTCCCATGGTCGAGGATGACTAGGTGGACGGGCCGGAGGTAGGAGGTCACTCGGGGATTTTTGTCCAGACTGACATGTAGGTCCCACAAGTCATAACGCCCGGTCGAATAGAAGGCGTTGACTTAATGGGCGACATGGGCCCTGTTTGGATACTCTAAGTCAGAGGTTTGATTCTAACCCTGAACTAACTCTAACCAAAGTGGTGTTTGGATGACAGGGTTAGATTGACAACAAATGTATCCAAACAGGGCCATGGGTTGAAACGTGCCTATAACGGCACTTTGTAGAGTAGTCGTTTCTTGGTAGGGCTGGTTGGTAAGAGCATGTACAATGGTTTATAAGGTAGTCTTATCTTAAGTCCGCCACGTATGCAAGTGGTAGTAGATTCTTGGCATTATTAGTGGTTTCTTGCATTATTAGGGGTTTCTTGTAAGGAACAATGTACTACTAGCGACAAAAGGCGATTCTAGGTTGCGTTGTACTCCAACGAGTACTACTAGTAGTCACGGGAGTGTATACCTCGTTTTTTGGGTTCGATCCCGGCCGAACGCACGGTGGCCTTTTTTTTAAATAGTAACTTTACTGCGAGCCAATATTTTACACGGGTAGTTTGAGTTTTGAAGTCAAACGGACATGCGGCACCATAATCTGGGTGCACTGGATAGCCTAGCCACGTGAACAGGTTTTCCTTCCCAGCGTCTCGTGGCTCGCGTGCTCGCCCTAGCCGCACCTCGCTTGCAGCTTCCTCATCAGCTAGTAGCATATATTTAAACTAGCGCCTCCCAATTAAGCCCAAGGAGCCGGAAAAGCCTGGTGGGGCATTGGGAACTGTGCAATATGGCTCTATACGTAAAGTGCTCTACTACTACTCTATAGCTTGTGGCGTTGCACGCATGGACTTCACTCCATTATCGGCTCTACTATAAAAGAAATTCCTCTTGACGTGTTTTTTTAAACGGAGGCAAAAGCTTTGCTTCATCTCATTCATAAAGAAGGAACTACTAACAAAGTTCGATGAGATCCATTACACCTCCACAAATGGAAGCGAAAAGCCTAGTCTCGTTGTATCAAATAACTCAAATGTTCTGCCCCCGCAGTAACCGCCGCTGATAAACAGGCTGCTAGTGTGTGCGTGAGAGGAGTGGCTGAATAGAGCACCGAGAGTACCCACTAGGCCACTACGCAGGTGTACTTTCCCTGCATTGATAGTACAACGATGGTTCTAGAGAACAGTAGTACCCTCCACTTCCAACTGTAGCTCCTTGGCCCTGAGATTCAAGAGTTCAAAACTGGTGCACTATACTAGAAGTACAGTACATCGCACTACTAGTTGAGAAAGTAGTACTAGTGCTGCTATAGTACGAGTACGTACTCCTCCGTCACATAATGTAAGACGTTTTTGACACTAGTGGGCGTGTACAAAAAATAGCAAAAACATACCCAAAATTTCTTAATCCACGCCAAAAACTCCTAGCTAGTGGCAAAAATTTCTTACTAGTGCTATTATTTATAGTATAATGCAATCCCATAACGTCCCATAATGCTAGTACTAGTAGTAAATAATAGCCTCACCCCTTTGCTAAGGAACGATCTACATTTGGAAGGGACGAGGCCCTGCGGTTACTACGCTCTTATCTCCTCCTCGCCAGTTCCCCTCCCCCCGAAGAGAAGGCAGTTCGTCGCTGCTCCCATGCATTCGCCAGGCGGTTCTCCTCCTCGTCGGGGCTGGGAGACCTTGGACGACGATCCTCTGGGAGAAATCGCACGCCGCTCCGACGTCCTCACCGCCGCAAGACTCGGTGCTTCCTGCACCAACTTTTTTAAGACGGTGCTTAAAATGGCTTGGGAAAAGCCATGCTTGTTGGTCTTCCATGCGTCCTCGAGGAGAAGGTTCTTCTATGGGACAATCCTTCGAACAGTTCACCGCTCCCTGGCCATGGTTGCACGTTGACTCCGCTAGAGTTGCCGACGTTGAGAGGTAGTCGGATTTTGTCCGATGAGCAGGTCAGTAATGGAGTTTGATCATGTAGTACTTAGTTATTCCATTTCCATCCCGTAATTTCTCCGCTGCCCACCGTCTTATATATAGGTCTGGGTCGGTGCCAACGAAGATTGGCTTGCATACCTCCGGCCGGATACCACCATCATTTTGCACAACATCCACAGCAGTGCGGCCATTCCGGTAGACCCCTTCTCCACCATTGGGATCGGCCTTCCGGACTGGCTGGGCTTGAATACGTATGATGATGCCTACATGAGATTGAAGAAGATAGCAATTGCGGACCCGCCGACAAAGCAACATGGCTACGACGATTACTATCTCATCGCGGTGTTCGACATAAGGATTGCCATCAATGCAAGAGGCAGTAACGGCAGAGGCTGGCGCATGTTGGCGGCGGCAGATTTGTACCCCTACACGTTCGAAGACGCCGTGCGCCATCTAGGCCGCATCTTCGCGGTGACAAGCCAGGGGACTTGTTTCATCTAGTTGCCATCCTACGGTACGGGAGATTACAAACGGAATGCACAAACCATCATTTGCATCCCTAACGGTACTCCATTTTTTTGCAGGGACCAGTCATCCCGCGATCAAAATAAGATCGCCGATCCTGGATGTGCATTTGCATCCGCGATTCGGTCTAACCTGGAACCTTGTAGCTGACTTTGGCATATTGGGATCAACTATCTTAGTAGTCGTTACCCATGGTACCACTGATGTGCAACATGGTCACACAATCTACCACGATCGGACCGTCACCATCTACCCAGGTATTCCATTTTTTAACCCTCTCGCCTTTTCTTTCATTGTTATACTAGTACTCTACTTACGTACTAGTAGGAGTACTTTTTACCTTGGAGGACACGTATAGCTAGCTAGGCCCTTGAAGACTTGAACCCACTAGCTGCCACCATTTTTGTTTTTCCATGTCTTACTATCTCACCGATGTAGCCAAGAGTGGCTATATATAATAAGCCGGTTATTTTACTTCCTCTATACCGGAGTAGTACTATTTGCTGCACAGTATTACTGATCGCCATATTTGAGCACAACATTATTATGCATGGACCTTGACTATGCACGTCACCATGTGTCCAGATTTGAGATGCCGCGTGTACCAGATGAACGGCGCCGAGTTCGACCCCCGTGATGCTACGTGGGTGCCGAGGAACACTCTTGGAGAGTACTCGCTTTCCATTTGGGACAGCTACACCATTGTGAAGCAGATGCCACCTTCCGTGCATGACACGGAAGGCCTGCCGTTCATGAAGCATGGTTGTGTCTTCAGTGCGCACCGCCGGATGAATGACATGCTGGGACACGCTATCCCTGATTTATGCCGCTTCAGCTTGGATGAGTCTCCATCGTGTGGAACCGGACTAGAAAGCTGCGACAATGATTCCCGTTGCCCACCGCTATGGATCGTGCCATCCATGAAGAACACCTGGGACTGGAACCTGGAGGAGGACATGTAGCCCATCTATAACATGTAAGTGGAGTACGGTAAATTCTGAATGGTAGCGCTGTGAATATATGTAGACTAGTCATGCGCAAATTTATCACATGAATTGGAGATGAACTTGTGTGGCATACTGGCATTTGTCCTTTAGAATTTGTTACTAGTAAATGTGTTATGTGTACGTGCAACTTGTGTGGTTGTTGCATGGGCTCCAACATGCTCTTTGAGAAAAAAAGGTGGCACAACTTTGGATATACGTGATGTGGCGGCATCATACAGTAGCATCATTCACTATAGTTGTAGTACGCTCCTACTAGGATGAAAACTCCTATAAAACCTTGCGCTTGGGTCTTTGCCTCTTCGGGAGGTTCAACAGTTCGTACTCGTGTGAACCTTGCATTTGGCTCTTCGCCTCTTCGGAAGGTCCAAGAATGATGATACTACTGTACACATTATGCTTCTGGCAATCTGACACCGATTGAACTGCTGCACGTTCACCGCGAGGGCGAGGGCGAGGGAGAGGGAGAGGGAGAGGGCGCTGTAGTCAAAACCCTCTCCTCGTCCTGTGAACCACCGCGCGCGTGGGCGAGGGAGAGGCGTAGTAAGCAAGCTTCTCCTCGTTCGGCGAGTTGACGGGACACATCAAAGCAGTACTAGTACTAGTCCATACTGCGTCCGTTGCGGTTAATATGGCTTAATTTGAAACGAGAAAAATACATTGGCGGTCAACGTATGTAACAATACGCTCTTTACGGTCACTATATATAGTTTTGCGGTGATTATACGATCACTGGCTCATCGTAGAGCACTGTATTGCACCCTACTGACCAGCCACATAGTCGACGTGGCACTTTGTTGACTAGTTAAATTGTCACCTGGTTTCTGGGTCCCACCTGCCAGTTGGCAGAGCAAAGAAATCAGCTAAAAAACAAAGAGTGTAGTACATCTACACTTCCAATGCATTTAGCCTTTAACCTAAATCGATATTGATTGACTAATGCACCAACTTGTGCTCTAGGTATAGGCTACATGTCTATCCTTAATTACAGCATGCAACGACCTTCATTTAATCTTCTTCTCTCAATGGTCGCATGCACACATAAGTCTGCTACTTTTGGGCGTTAATTATGCCCTGGTCAATGTGTAAATCTCTAAATGTACAGTCTTTCACGGACGTAGGGAGTAGGTTGAGCACTTGAGCGTGAGCGTGTGTGTTGCGTCGTGTGCTGTGTGCCGCATGGGTGCGTGAGTGTTGCGTGCGTCCATGTGTACGTGTGAGTATTGCATGTTGCATGCATGCATGGGGCTTACTCCCTCCCATTGACATGTTCATATTTCAAGCTTCCTCTGTTCCCTCCATATGGTGATACTCCCTCTGTTCCCAAATACGGAGTAAAATCCTCCCTCTGTTCCCAAATACGGAGTAAAATCCTCCCTTTGTTCCCAAATACGGAGTATTTGTCTTTCTAGATATTTCAACAAGTGACTACGTACGGAGCAAAATGAGTGAACTGAGCGTAGAGGCATAGGGATAATGTAGAAAGGAAGTCTTTGCGATCCATTATTCCCCATCTCGGTCGGAGAGAACTATTCAACTAGTCTTCGCAGTGAAGTGACAATACACGCTCCAGCAGATGGGACACTTAATTAATAAGCTGAACCAGCGTGTTGGTGTTACTAAATCAGCCTTACCCAGTACTGCCATCATGTTTGCCAGTAGAGCACGCTTCTGTCCTCCATTAACTGACATATGGGCCCTCTTGTGGTAGACCCACATGTCATCAGTGTAACTATTTACACTCCGAAGGACAGTATATCCTGGTAGTAGTAGTAGAATTGAGATTTAATGCACTTTCTTCCCCGTCTTCCACTCTTCTTCCTCCTCTCTTCCCCATCGCCGGCCGCACACCATTTCCCCCCGCTCACTGCTCACCCGCCCGTGCTATCTTCCTTGGTAGCTCGCGCGTACCATATCCCCCCCGCTCACTGCTCGGCCACACGAGGAGAAGCTTCTTCGCTCGCCCGCCCGAATCCACTTCCCCGCCGGCTCGCAGACACCGAAAACCCGAATGGCAGAACTGACTGACACGCAGAGCCGCGATTCGAATTCCCTCCCCGATGTTCTCTTGGAGCAGATCTGTAATCGTATGGACCTACTCAGCACCGTCCGTCTGGCCGCATGCTCGGTGTCTTTGTACCGTCTACTCGTCTGCAACTGGCCAGCTCTTTTCAAGACACCCTGCTTGCTGATGCCCGATCCTCGCAGGTGGCCCAGACACCGACTTGACAATCCTACGGAGGTTGCCGTGGTGCCCCTCGACATGCTACCACTACCCGTCCACCTGTCCTTCATGCGCGGCCACAACTAGGCAGGCATGAAGGCCAACTGGATCGTCCTCATCCACCAATCCGGTAGTCCATGGCGTCTCGTGGATATCTACACCCAGCGAGAGATCACCCTTCCATCTTTGGATACCGCCGCCATCGAGCCTCGCGGCCCGCCGGACACTCCTGCCTACTACGCACGAGACGCGTCGAGCTTTTGGCTCGACCTCTGTTTGCTGAAGGTTGTAATCTGCGAAGTGCCCACACCATCAGAAGACTACATGGATTACGAGCTCATTGCCGTGTTCAACATGGGATTAGTCTATCTGGAATCCGGTCACCATACATGGTTATGGCTCATCGTCGATCCTCTTTACCCAACACTTCTGTCTGATGCTATAGTGCACGATGGCATCGTTTATGCGGTCGACGCACAGATTGGCTGCCTATACTGGTGGAATCTATCGTCGTGTAATTGTTCTATATCATCTCATCTTTACCTTAAGAATACGACTGCCTGTTCATTGTTACAAATTTAGAATATATAGTATGTCTATAACCACATCATTGCTATATGTTCCTCTCATTTCCTAGATTTTTATGACCACACATGTTATTGTTAGAGTTGATATGGGAACAACTGGTATCTAATGATTGTTAGAATAGATATTATGAGTATAACCTCATGATTGCTATATGTTACTCTAATTTCCAGGATTTTTATAACAACGCATGTTATTGCTTAGAGTTGATATGATAACTGTAGTAAGTGCTATGGTAGAATATGAGTAGGCCCTGTCATATCTGTTTTCCTCTCATTGTTACATGATGTTTGAACCATGATATATTGCTAGAATATGAAAGCCATTGGCTTATTTTTTTAACTTGGGGTATGATTATGACCACGGCATTGCAATTCTCTGTCTATGATATGTGTCACTGTTATAATAATCTTAATTCCACACATACTCTGAACATGATTGTTTATTTTTGTCCTTTTGGTCTCCAATTTGAATTGTTGCAGCAGACACAAATGCGTTGGCCTTCATGATTCCAGGACCTGGAATCATACCACCCGATGGGTGGTGGTTTATCGCTCGTTCAGCTAACGATGGTCATTTGATGCTCATTTGCACGTACCAAATTGAACAAACCATTTCATCAAACCACATGCAGTACAATACCTGGGGCGTTCGTGACATTGATGGCTATGGCTGCTTCGTGTTCGAGAAAGATCCCAACTCCGTTGGGCCAGGCGTATTCAACTTGAGGCGGGTTTACAGCCTCGGCAACCACTCCATGTTCCTCGGGCTCAATTATCCGATCATCCAACCAATCATCGATCATATCATCGGTGATGATTACTGTGCTATGCAACTTCCATTCGCCAGGGGGGACTGTGTTTACACATCATACCATGAGTTTCATGAATCACCATATCCAGAGAATCGTCGACACAACTTGTTGCCAGATAATCTTCAGTGTGTGAAAGGCATCAAGATTCCATGCGATGGATGTCTTTTGCAAACCCGACATGCGGCGATGTGGTTCATGCCAACAGCAAATATGCACAACTTGATTCGTACTGATATGTAGTCTGAGCCATGTATTCTGCTGCTGTAGCACGACCCTCTTTTGTTGGATATTATGTATTGTTGTTAGTTTGAAGCACTCCTCTGGTTTTAAGGATAGATACCTTTCTGGCATCAAGTGTATCCTAACTCATCTGCGCAGGATGTACTGATAATGATGATGGAGATGCTGTGCAGTATATATATATATATATCACTTAGGCTTCAAGTGCGTACTTGTTAGTTAAACCTATGGTTCAAATGTGACACTAAATACGACTAGTAATTAGTACAGTAGTAGTACTAGTATACGTCGGTCAAATTATTCATCATGTCCACACATTGAATTGATGTGGCAACACGCTGCGCGTGAGGTGACACAAGAATCCCGGCGGCGTGTTCGGGTATTCTGGACTTCAGATTTGGAGTACCACTTATCTGTCGAAATCTTTCATCATTCACTTAAAACAGTCGATTGATCATACATTGGGTACCACATAACTGGAATTAACCCATGCAAGTCGAACAAGGATTGGCCGGTGCTGCCGGCTGGTGTCAAGTTCGATCCCACGGATCAGGAGCTGATCGAGCACCTTGAGGCCAAAGTGAGTGCTGACAGCGCGAGCTCTCACCCTCTCATCAATTTGTTCATACCAACCATCGACAGCGAGCACGACATATGCTACACCCATCCTGAGAAACTTCCAGGTAAGACACCGATCGGCCGTCTACTTGCACAAACATATTCCTTTGTTTATAGCTCTATTTTTCTTTTTAGACACAGACCTGGTGAAGCAATTACAATTTGACAGTTAATAAAAAGTGAAACAAGTGACTGCAACATGCCAAAGATGTTATGAAAATGCCAACTACGTACACTAAAACTTGTATTCGACAATACTGCAGGTATCACACTGAGTGGCCTAAGCAAGCATTTCTTCCAGCGCAATTCCAGGGCATTCAAAAGGGGCACGTGGACGCGTCGCAAGATACAGTCGGAGTGCGGCATGCACGCGATGTGGCACAACACCGGCAATACCTTGCCGGTGATGGTCAAAGGCCGGCAGACGGGCAGCAAAAAGGTTCTGGTGCTGCACACCAACAAGAACTTCGACCAGCAGAGGACCAACTAGGTGATGCACCAGTACCACCTCGGGGACCTGGAGCAAGAGAAGGAGCGGGTGCTGGTCCTCTGGAAGATTTTCTACCAGACGAACACTAGGGCCAGAAGTAAAAAGATTATAAGTTAGTTTGGTATTGGTACTTGTACTACCTTGTCGTCTACAAGTTGGTATTGTTGTTAACAATCTTTTGGTATGAACTTGGCATTTGCTTCCAACCATCATGCCGAGGGTCGACATGGATATAAAGCTGAATCATTTGTTTCGAAACGAATTTTCAGGCACCCGATTTTTATTTGATGGGTAGCATAAGCACCTGTCATTCGAATTCCCAGTTCTCCAAATTTTTTGAAACAAGTGCATGCTCTTATTATCACGATGAAAAAACAATATCCCTGCTGCATCCCAGTTATCAGTCTATACTTGCAGAATTCTCTCGTTTATTGAGCATGTATATTGTTTTTCAGGTCGAGCAAGTTTCAACTGGGCTGTAGACTGCCCAGGCTTGGTTTTGTTTTTAACAGGCCCAACCCATGACGACAACAGGGCACAAAGATCCAGCAGGTATCTACTGGCCTCTGGCCCGCCAGCGTTAGTTATATTTTGTCTTACAACATCCGCAGGCAGTTTTTTTACTGAATCAAACACACAGCCCAGTTCTATTTTCCTCTTGAAACGCATGTCCTACATCCGTTTTCTAATCTCTACCTATAGTTTTACTAGTTCATATACACGTATCATTATATTGAAAATACATAAAATTCCCTTTTCATATTTACATCCTTATTTTTGTTGTTGTTTTCCCTCCCAACGCTGATTTTTTACCACTGGTTTTCCCTTAAACCAACTCAATTGTCCCACGTCTTATTTGCTTACAAAAACAAAACGATTTTTTTGGCAAATCAATAAGTTCTTAACAAATGTTTATCATTTCGGGATTACAAAAGTTCGGACTCCACCGAAATATGCAAAATAAGGTTGAACTTTTTGACCGTGGTCCTGGGCAGAAAATGGGCTGTAATAAATTACTTAAGAATTAGCAAATGGGCTGCAAATTATTAAAAAAATAGCAAATGGGCTCTATGTTGTCTGCCACAGATTTGGAGGCTGACTTGTGGGCCTACTAAGTTCATGCGTACACAAGGTTTATCAAAAAAGAAACTTAGTCAACAATCGACTCTACCAGCGTCAGACCGTTAGATGTCAATCTAATGGCAATTGTGCTTCTTCAGTCTCTGATTTTCCTGCCCCAGCCGCCCAAACCAACACCGTCGAAACCGCCTGCTCCCGCCTCCTGTGGCCGGCTGTGCTGCCGGGCAAGCCTCACGGCCCCATCATATACTCGCATCCCTGGCCTGTCTATCGCTCTACTCACCCACACCTCATGTTATTTTCCGGTGACGGCAGCCGAACCAGTCAACCCTCGTACTCTCCGTCACGTGGGCAGCCACTGCCGTGTCTTCCTCGGCTCCGTGTCGTTCCCTTCGCAGGCCTTGCCGTCGTCCACCGCCCTGGTGCTCTCGGTGCGGCGTGGTCAACATGGTCAACGAAAGACATCCATCGGAAGTGGACTGTACGTGGAGAGGCTGACAGCTGGGTCCACGGCCGCACACAAGGAAATGCCTCCTTATTACGTGCAAAATAATGATTCTTCCACCTGACATCTGGGACCCACCGGAAGGGCCTAGGTATTTCGCGAAAAAAACGTTCCCTCCGCTGACAGGTCGGACCCACAAACTATATCTTCGCACGCCAGGAAATGCCTCCTTATTGCACAAAAAAATGACCCCCTGCCAGCTGGGACCCACCACAGTGGGAGGCTGATTTGTGGGCCTATTAAGTTGACGGGGACGGAGGGCTTTGTCAACTTAGCCAATATGAACGATTCTAGCTCCAGTGGCCGTACGATGTCCATCCAACGGCCTTAGTGCTTCTTCAACCTCTGGTCTTCTTGCTCCAGCCGCCCAAAGCAGCGCCGGTCGTGCCGCCTGCTCCTGCCTCCCGTGGCCGGCTGTGCTGCCGCGGAGGCCTCACCGCCCCCATACTACTCCCACCGCTGGCCAGGCCATCCCTCCACTCACCCACACCCCCTGTTATTCTGCGGTGACGGCAGCCTCACACCGCAACCGAACCAGTGAACCCTCGTACTCCTCTCCGCGTGGGCATCCACTGTCGCGTCTTCCCCGGCTCCGCTTCGTCCCCTTCCTAGGCCTCGCCGTCGTCCACCGCCTTGGTGCTCTCGGCGCGGCGTGGTCAATGTGGTCAACGACCGACTTCCATCGGAAGAGTACTGTACGTGGAGAGGCTGACAGCTGGGTCCACGGCCATAGCCCAGTTTTTTGTGATTTGCCAAGTGAGTCGCTTTGTCAGGCCTGTTGGGCTGCAAATCTTTCAAGACGAGGAGCGCTTCATTCGGTTGGCCGAGAAAATGGCCTATCAGTAATGAGAAATGGGATGTACATTTTTAAAATACATCAAACCGGCAATTAGTTTCAATTTCTTTTTTTCATTTCGATATTTTAAATTGCATTGATTTTTATGCGTGGACAGTTTGTTGGATTTTATATTGATATACATTTATTTTTAAAATCAGTTTGAATGTGACTCGAAATTTCGGGATTAAAAACAGTTCGGACCGCACCGAAATATGCAAAATTTCGTATAATTTTTTAACCGTGGCCACAATATGGGCTGTAATGCTAACAAAAAGAATATGGGCTCCAAAAAAACCTTATGAATTAGCAAATGGGTTGTAAATTATTAGAAATAATGGCAGATGGGCTGTATGATGTTTTCCATAGATTTGAGGGTTTCTTAAAAAAAGGTTGACGCATAAGCAGTGACTGTTGGATGTCCATCCAACAGCCGTCGTGCTTCTTCAATCTCTGCTCTTCCTGCTCCAGCCGCTCAAACAAGCGCCGGCGGGACTGCCTGCTCTCTCCTCCCCGCGGCTGGTTGTGCTGTCGCGCAGGCCTCATCGGCCCACTGTACTCCCATCGCTAGCCTAGCCATCCCTCTACTCACCCACACGTGCTGTTATTCTCTGGCGACGGCAGACGAACCAGTAAACCCTCGTACAGTCGTACTCCCCTCCGCGTGGGAAATAACTACCGAGTCTTCCCTGCCTCGGTGTCGTTCCCTTCCTAGGCCTCGCCGTCGTCCACCGCCCTGGTGCTCTCGGCGTGGCCTGGTCAACATGGTCAACGACCGACAGGCATCTGAAGTGGACTGTACATGGAGAGGCTGACAGCTGGGTCCACGGCCGCACGTAAGGAAATGCCTCCTTATTACGCGCAAAATAATGATTCCTCCACCTGACATCTGGGACCCACCGAAAGGGCCTCTGTATTTCGCGAAAAAACATTACCGCCGCTGACAGCTTGGACCCACCAGCTATATCTTCGCACGCAAGGAAGTGCCTCCTTATTACGCACAAAAAATGAATACTCCCCCTGCTAGCTGGGACCAAGTATAGTGGCAGGCTGACTTGTGGGCCTACTAAGTTGACGGGGACGAAGGGCTTTGTCAACTTAGTCAATATGCATGACTCTAGCTCCAGTGACCGTACGATGTCCATCCAACGGCCGTAGTGCTTCTTCAACCTCTGGTCTTCTTGCTCCAACCGCCCAAACCAGCACCGGTCATGCCTCGTGCTCCTGCCTCCCATGGCCGGCTGCAATGCGGCGGAGGCCTCACCGCCCCTACTACTCCCACCGCTGGCCAGGCCATCCCTCTACTCACCCACACCCCCTGTTATTCTGCGGCGACGGCAGCCTCACACTACAGAGAACCACTGAACCCTCATACTCCTCTACGCGTGGGCATCCACTGCCGCGTCTTCCCCAGCTCCGCGTCGTCCCCTTCCTAGGCCTCGTCGTCGTCCACCGCCCTGGTGCTCTCAGCGCGGCATGGTCAACATGGTCAAGGAATAGCTTCCATCGGACGTGGACTGTACGTGGAGAGGTTGACAGCTGGGTCCACGGCCGCAGCAAGGAAGTGCCTCCTTATTACGCGCAAAATAATTATTCCTCCACCTGACAGCGGGAACCCACCTGACGGGCCACCGTATTTCGCGAAAAATACGTTTCCCCTGACTGCTGGGACCCACCAGCTACATCTTCGCACGTAAGGAAGTGCGTCCGGGCAAAAAAAAACGATTCGCCCCCCTGACTGCTGGGACCCACCAGCTACATCTTCGCAGGCAAGGAAGTGCCTGATAGTCGGGACCCACCTGGTCGAAGCGTACGTAGCGTTGTCATTCTGGTCGCGAATGTGTACATACATACTGGTCGATGTAGAGGCGCGCACGTGTCGTAGTAGAGGCGCGCACGTAGCATGTACACGTACGTAAAACGACCAGTGTGCAAGAAAGAAAATACGGCCACATACGTACATACGGGCAGGGTCTCGAACGCCTACTCGCGCATACGTACGGCCAGGGCTCGTGTACATGGCTGGGTCGGAACGGAGAAACTGCGTCATCGTCGTGTTCATGGGGAGCCAACCGGCTGGGTCGAAACGGAATGCGTCGTCGTGTTCATCGGGAGGGCTTGGACGGAACAGCCAATGGAAACGAGGCCTGGCGTACCGTAGAACGGAGGAAACGGCCTTGTGTTCAACCGGCCACATTCAAAACGGGATCCTGTTCATCGGGAGGGGTCTGGCGTACCGCAAAATGGAGGAAACGGACCTCCTTTGGTCGAAACGGGGGCCCTGTTGATCGGGAGGGGTGTGGCGTACCACAAAACGGAGGAACCGGACTTGTGTTGGAGCGCTACGGTCGAAACGGGGGTCCTGTTCATCGGGAGGGGTGTGGCGTACCGCAAAACGGGACTCCACGAGATACTGTTCATCTCCACCGTCGACCCCCTCCAGCCTCCACGGGCTACTGTTCATCCACCATCGACCTCCTCCAGCCTCCACCTACGACTGTTCATCCACGGGCTCCTGTTCATCCAGCCTCCACCGCGCGCTACTCCACCGGCTACTATTCAACCAGCCCTCTCCATGGGCTCCTGTTCAACCACCCCTCGATGTGCTACTGTTCATCCAGCCCTCCACAGTCTACTGTTCATCCAGCCCTCCATGGGGTGGTCCTGTTCATCTAGCCCTCCACGGGGTCCTGTTCATCCAGCCCCAACCGGCTCGATCGATCGGGGTCCTGTTCATCCAGAGGCAACACCACGGGGTCTTGTTCATCCACCCCCACCGGGAACTGTTCATCCAAACCCCCCAGCAACGCTCACTGCTCATCCAGAGGCAGCGTCGATCGGCTTCAGTTAGCAGCAGTAGCAAAGGAATCGCTCGATCGGGTTCAGTGAACATCCATCGATCGATTGCTCGGGTTCAGTAACGCGTAGCCTGCAGTGCAATCGCTCGGGTTCAGTTAGATCCCAATGCCTCGCTCGGGTTCAGTTAGAGCCCAACGCCTCGCACCCACGCGCGTGCGTGTACGAGAGAAACGCGCATCGCTCGGCCCCGACCACCCACCGTAACCGGGAACACCCCGATATTTTCCTCGTCCTCGCTTCTACCATGGTTTTTTCCGTCATGGACGGCCCAAAGAATGTCATGCAGCTGCGTCTCCGGCCCGCCCAGGACGAAAAACCCATTTTCTGTCATGATTTTTTGTCATAGAAGTAGGACCCCACCACATCTACGATGATACCGGGTTTTGTCACAATTATTGTCATAGAAGTGTCACAAGTATGATAGAATTTTTTTTCGTTCGGCCCAAAATGTCACAGATGTGTCTTTTTTTTGTAGTGTCTATTCGGTCTGACCGAGTTGGGTCAAATGTGTGTAATGGTTGGATTTTGTGTGGAGGCTATATATACCCCTCCATCCCCTTCTCCATATGTGAGAGAGCCATCAGAATGTGCCTACACTTCCGGCATACATTTCTAAGACAGAACTACCTACTCATGTGTTGAGATCAAGATATACCAATCCTACCACAAGAATCTTGATTTCTAGCCTTCCCCAAGTTTCTTTCCACTCAAATCATCTTTCCACCATATCCAAATATGTGAGAGAGAGTTGAGTGTTGGGGAGACTATCATTTGAAGCACAAGATCAAGGAGTTCATCATCAACACAACATCTATTACCTTTTGGAGAGTGATGTCTCCTAGATTGGTTAGGTGTCGCTTGGGAGCCTCCATCAAGTTGTGGAGTTGAACCAAGAAGTTTGTAAGGGCAAGGAGATCGCCTACTTCATGAAGATCTACCCAAGTGAGGAAAGTCCTTTATGGGCGACGACCATGGTGGGATAGACAAGGTTGCTTCTTCGTGGACCCTTCGTGGGTGGAGCCCTCCGTGGACTCGCGCAACCGTTACCCTTCGTGGGTTGAAGTCTCCATCAACGTGAACGTACGATAGCACCACCTATCGGAACCACGCCAAAAATCTCCGTGTCTTCATTGCGTTTGCACTCTCCAAACCTTTCCCTTTACCTTCGTGTGCAATGTTCTACTTTCCGCTGCTACACTCTTAGAATTGCATGTGTAGGTTGATCGCTTGACTCATGCTAATTGGTAAAATCTGCCCACAACTAAAATTGGGGAAAGGTTAGATTTTTATTTGGTCAAGTAGTGTAATCACCCCCTCTAGACCTACTTTTGATCCTACAAGTGGTATCAGAGCTTTGGTCTCCATTTGCCTCGATTTCCATAGCCTTGGTTTCACAACCTAGGAGAGTATGGCGTCTAGCGAGGGAAATTACCACTGTAGAGGTCCTTACTTTGATGGTACTAATTTTGCTAGTTGGAAGCATAAGATGAAAATGCATATTCTTGGTCATAACCCCGCCGTTTGGGCTGTTGTGCGTATTGGCTTGCAAGGTGATTTCTTCGAGGATGGAAAAGAACCGGATCGTGAAGCGACAGCGGAAGAAATGAAGATGTTGCAATACAATGCTCAAGCTTGCGATATTCTCATCAATGGATTGTGCCCCGAAGAATTCAACAAAATTAGCCGCCTTGAGAATGCAAATAAAATTTGGGACACTTCGGTTGATATGCATGAAGGTACCGAGTCCGTCAAGGAATCCAAATTGGATGTGCTTCAAAGTCAACTTGACAAGTTCAATATGAAGGATGGTGAAGTAGTCGCCGAGATGTACTCTAGGATTGCTCTCATCACAACTGAGATTGCTGGCTTGGGAAGCGAAGAGATGACTGACAAATTCATCATCAAGAAGATCCTAAGAGCCTTGGATGGAAAATATGATACCATGTGCACTTTTATGCAAATGATGCCCAACTATAAAGATCTCAAGCCCACGGAAGTCATTGGTAGAATTTTTTCTCATGAGATGTCACTCAAGGATAAGGAAGAGCTCCACAACAAGTCAAGTGGTGCTTACAAAGCTTCAAGTGATACTCCTGCGACATCAAGTGAGAAGCAAGTCTCCAATGAAGAATTGAGCTTAATGGTGAAGAACTTCAACAAGTTCTACAAGAATAGAAGCTCCAAGTCAAGATCCTACAATGACAAAAGATCTTCTAGTCATGACCGTAATTGCTACAATTGTGGAAGACCCGGGCACTACTCCAATGAGTGTACGGCTCCCTACAAGAAAAGAGAAGATTCACCAAAAAGGAGTAGAAGAGATGAATCACCTCCAAGAAAGAGAAGGAGTAGATATGATTGTTATGAACGAAGACCCTCTCGTAGAAGAAAGGATTCAGAAAGGAAGGACAAGTCATCAAAGAGCTACACAAGACGAAGACATCAAGCTCACGTTGGTGAATGGGTATTCGGTTCCGACTCCGACAACTACTCGGAGAGAAGCTATCACTCCGACTCCGAATGTACTCAAGATGACAGTGTTGCCGGTCTTGCACTTGTGTCATCCAACTCCTACGACATATTTGACTCACCAAATGAAGGAATTGGAAGATGTTTCATGGCTAAAGGCCCTAAGGTATCACACCCCGAGTATGTTGATTTCAATAGTGATGAAGATGATTTTCTAGGTGATGATGATTTACTTGTTGACAACACTACTGATGAAAACTATGATAACTTGCTAATAATCATGCTAATCAATATGAAATGAATGACATTGATAAGAAGGAGATTGAGCATCTAACTAAAGAACTAAACACTCTTAAGTTAGCTCATGAAACAACTCTAGAGGATCATAGAGAGCTCCTAAGGACTCATGAGAAGCTACGCTTCGAGAAGCTAAATTTAGAGCAAGAGCATGAGTTCCTAAAGGCTATCAATGATGATCTTCGAAAGAAGGGTTCTTCTTACCTTGCCAAACGTCTCCTCTAGTCCACTTACATGCCACAAGTAAAATCTAGCAACAAGAACAAGAAAGACTCTTCCTCTAGTAGTAGCAATAACCATATTAAATGCAATATTGTTGCTCCTAGTATTTCTCTTGATTCCACTAATGATTCTCTTAGCCAAGTTACACTTAAGCAATAAAATAGCTTATTGAAGGGAATTATAGAGAAAGGTGTTTACAAGAGCCTTGCCGGAAGTAAGCAATTTGAGGAAATTGTACGCAAGCATGGAAGGCACCGAAAGAATCAAGGTGTTGGTTTTGAACGAAAGTTCAATGCCAATGGAGTTGAGTAGGAAGAAGATCAATATCCCAAGACGAAGTTTGTTCCTCAACAAGAGAAGTATGACCCCACTTCTTTCAAGGGAACACAAGCTCAAGATGATCTTCCACCACAAGACCACAAGCTAAAAGGCAAGGACAAGCTTCAAGAAGAGATTGATTCATTTGAAGAAGCTCCTAAGGCCATGTCAAGTGGGTTCCTAAGACTACGTCAAGTTCTACTTAGTCAAGTACGACTACAACTCCAAGGATTCCCATCAAGTTGATGTGGATCCCAAAGAAGAAGGACTAGGGTGTTCTTGAGGGTGACTCCGCCAATATACTTCACTCATATTCATTTTGGCGAGGACATGTGCAATCAACTGTCATGTCTTGCACTAGTTCATGGAGTCACAAACCCTCTTGTTGGTAAGACAAGGGACAAGGTAACCTAATGCTTTCATGGACATCATCATATTTGTGTTTCACTCTATGTTTATGGATATCCTTGTATGTTCCTTGCGGGACTAACCCATGTAGGCATTGAAAGTGCAACACTCCAATGGATTGCTCCAAAAGATCTACTTCAACATTCAACATCCACATCTTCAACATCTATGTGAAGTCATCATCGACAAAACCCAAGGTTAGTTCATCTCTCTTAGGGGAGATATTACATCTAGGGGTTCCCAAGACTACGTCAAGCTCTACTTCATCAAGTACTACTACAACTCCAAGGATTCCCGTCAAGTTGATGTGGATCCCAGAGAAGAAGAACTAGAGTGTTCTTGAGGGTGACTCCGCCAACATACTTCACTCATATTCATTATGGAAAGGACTTGTGAAATCAACTTCCATATCTTGCACTAGTTCATAGAGTCACAAACCCTCTTGTTGGTAATACAAGGGACAAGGTAATCTAATCCTTTCATGGACATCATCATTTGTGCAATTCACTCTATGTCTATGGATATTCTTTTATGTTCCTTGTGGGACTAACCCATGTAGGTATTGAAAGTGCAACACTCCAAGGGTTTTCTCCAAATGATCTACATCAACATTGAGCATCCATATCTTCACTATCTACATGAAGTCATCATCGACAAAACCTAAGGTTAGTTTATCCCTCTTAGAGGGGATATCACATCCAGGGGGAGCTTTGCTCTAAAAATTGAGCTAAAGCAACTCTAATGGTCTGAACACATCAATGCTTTATGTAAAAGTGGTAACCCCACTTGTGCTTAAACGATGAGTATGACCTACGATCAAATGTTCTCGTGTGACTCCTCAGTCAATATACTCATATATAGATGACCTAGTCATCGCCAATTGCTTGATAGATGATAGAATTGTTTGTGCATGCTTTGACACATGTTTCATTTTGCTGTCATATTGTGGGAGCATGTTGGTTTCATAATTTCTCCATTCGAGGACATCCATTTGTAGTTTTGATTGTTTGGTTTTTATTGGCCAAATGGATGGACAAGAATGCTTAAGAACCTTCTCTAGCTATCTATGCCTTTTCTCTTCTCAAATTCTATTCATGCTACATCACAAAATTTGAACAAGTCTTTTTCGGACCCTTCGGGTGAGGAGCACTCGGAGTCACCAATCCGTCAAGGGCTGACTTCCAAAACCTTCTTGTGCATTTCGGTCAGACCAATACACTCATATTTGGTCCCACCGAAACCACTAGATTGATCCAGGTTTTCACCTCGGTGCCATCGATTAGAATGATTCGGTCTCACCAAGTTGCAGCAACTGCAAGCAGTTTTGCATCTCGGTGCCACCGAGACGTTCGACTCGGTGCCACCGACAACGTATGGGTATATATACCGTGGCCCGTCATTTGGAAATTACTTCAAACACTCGAGCCAGCACCCCCATTGCTGCCGCCCCTTGGTCTCCGGATCATCGCAGTCTCCACCTGTGCGCCGTCGTCCCAGGTCTCCGCCGCCATAAACGGAAATCCCCTCCGCCATTGCCGCCGTAGCGAGCCATCACTAAGCTAGGGTATGGTTCGAACCCTTTGTGAAAATTCCTTTACCCGATTCAAGGCACAAAGTTTTTGCCTGTATTCTTGCCACGATTGAAAGCTTCCTATCCACACAAAAGTTCCTTCAGAATAGATTTGATACAAATTCTTAGGGTTAGGTTTCCGCCGAGCTCATCTTGGACCGACCGAAATGAAGTTGTCAGTCCCACCGATTGGCCCTGGCCATTGCACTAAGTACAACTCGGTCTGACCGAAGCGTACTGATCAGTGAGACCGAAAGCAATTTCTTAGTGGAACCCTAGCATCTCGGAGTCACCGAACTGCAGCTCGGTCTGACCGATACTGCGTGTTTAGACTCTGTTAAGTGCTTCGGTGTCACCGAGATTATCATATCGGTAACTCCAAAATGCTTTTTACAGAAAACTAAAATTAAGATTTTGTCTCAACTTTTGCAAAAACAAGCTGTTTTTTTGTGATGCTCATCCTCTCTACCCATATCCATCTATCACAAGGTCAGTTTGTAGAGATGTCTGAAGCTAGTGACAGTTGATACGTCTCCAACGTATCTATAATTTTTGATTGTTCCATGCTATTATATTATCTGTTTTGGATGTTTAATGGGCTTTATTATGCACTTTTATATTATTTTTGGGACTAACCTACTGACCAAAGGCCCAGTGCAAATTGCTGTTTTTTTGCCTATTTCAGTGTTCCGTAGAAAAGGAATATCAAACGGAATCCAACCGGAATGAAACCTTCAGGAGAGTTATTTTTGGAACAAACGCAATCCAGGAGACTTGGTGTGGACGTCAAGGAAGCAACGAGGCGGCCACGAGGTAGGGAGGCGCGCCCAGGGGGGTAGGCGCGCCCCCACCCTCATGGGCCCCTCGTGGCTCCACCGACCTACTTCTTTCGCCTATATATACTCATATACGCCGAAAACATCCGAGAGCACCACAAAACCCTATTTCCACCACCGGAACCTGCTGTACCCGTGAGATCCCATCTTGGGGCCTTTTCCGGTGCTCCGCCGGAGGGGGAATCGATCACGGAGGGCTTCTACATCAACACCATAGCCTCTCCGATGATGTGTGAGTAGTTTACCATAGACCTTCGGGTCCATATTTATTAGCTAGATGGCTTCTTCTCTCTCTTTGGATCTCAATACAAAGTTCTCCTCCGTTCTCTTGGAGATCTATTCGATGTAATTATTTTTGCGGTGTGTTTGTCGAGATCCGATGAATTGTGGGTTTTTGATCAAGATTATCAACGAACAATATTTGGTTCTTCTCTGAATTCTTATATGTATGATTTGATATCTTTGCAAGTCTCTTCGAATTATCAGTTTGGTTTGGCCTACTAGATTGATCTTTCTTGCAATGGGAGAAGTGCTTAGCTTTGGGTTCAATCTTGTGGTGCCCCTTCCCAGTGACAGCAGGGGCAGCAAGGCACGTATTGTATTGTTTCTATCGAGGATAAAAAGATGGGGTTTATATCATATTGCTTGAGTTTATCCCTCTACATCATGTCATCTTGCCTAATGCGTTACTCTGTTCTTATGAACTTAATACTCTAGATGCATGCTGGATAGAGGTCGATGTGTGGAGTAATAGTAGTAGATGCAGAATCGTTTCGATCTACTTGTCGCGGACGTGATGCTTATATACATGATCATGCCTAGATATTCTCATAACTATGCGCTTTTCTATCAGTTGCTCGACAGTAATTTGTTCACCCACCGTAGAATTTGCTATCTTGAGAGAAGCCACTAGTGAAACCTATGGCCCCCGGGTCTATCTTCCATCATATTAATCTCCCTTTAAGTAGCTATTTCTGTCGCCGTTTATTTTACAATCTTTACTTTCCAATCTATATCATAAAAATAACAAAAATATTTATCTTATTATCTCTATCAGATCTCACTTTTGCAAGTGGCTGTGAAGGGATTGACAACCCCTTTATCGCGTTGGTTGCAAGGTTCTTATTTGTTTTTGCAAGTACGAGGGACTTGCGTGAAGCCTCCTACTGGATTGATACCTTGGTTCTCAAAAACTGAGGGAAATACTTATGCTACTTTGCTGCATCACCCTTTCCTCTTCAAGGGAAAACCAACGCATGCTCAAGAGGTAGCAAGAAGGATTTTTGGTGCCGTTGCCTGGGAGGCTTACGCCAAGTGAAGTCAAGATTTGATATCCCAGCAACTAGCCATCTCTGGCGCCGTTGCCGGGGAGATCTACGCACAAGTCAAGACATACCAAGTACCCGTCACAAACCCTTATCCCTCGTATTACATTATTTGCCATTTGCCTCTCGTTTTCCTCTCCCCCACTTCACCTTTGCCGTTTTATTCGCCCTCTTTTTCGTTCGCCTCTTTTTACTTGATTCTTGTGTGCTTGTGTGTTGGATTGTTTTTCACGATGGCTCAAGACAATACTAAATTGTGTGATTTTTCCAATACCAACAACAATGATTTTCTTAGCACTCCGATTGCTCCTATTACCGATGCTGAATCTTGTGAAATTAATGCTGCTTTGCTGAATCTCGTCATGAAAGATCAATTCTCTGGCCTTCCTAGTGAAGATGCCGCTACACATCTAAACAACTTTGTTGATTTGTGTGATATGCAAAAGAAGAAAGACGTGGATAATGATATTGTTAAATTGAAGCTATTTCCGTTTTCGCTTAGAGATCGTGCTAAAACTTGGTTTTCGTCTTTGCCTAAAAATAGTATTGATTCATGGAATAAGTGCAAAGATGCTTTTATCTCTAAGTATTTTCCCGCTAAGATCATCTATCTTAGAAACGATAATATGAATTTTAAGCAACTTGATCATGAGCATGTTGCACAAGCTTGGGAGAGGATGAAATTAATGATACGTAATTGCCCTACTCATGGTTCGAATTTATGGATGATCATACAAAAAATTTATGCTGGATTGAATTTTGCTTCTAGAAATCTTTTAGATTCGGCCGCGGGAGGCACTTTTATGGAAATCACTTTAGGAGAAGCTACTAAACTCCTAGATAATATTATGGTTAATTATTCTCAATGGCACACCGAAAGATCTACTAGTAAAAAGGTTCATGCAATAGAAGAGATTAATGTTTTAAGTGGAAAGATGGATGAACTTATGAAATTGTTTGCTAATAAGAGTGTTTCTTCTAATCCTAATGATATGTCTTTGTCTGCTTTGATTGAGAATAATAATGAATCTATGGATGTGAATTTTGTTGGTAGGAACAATTTTGGTAACAACGCGTATAGAGGAAACTTTAATCCTAGGCCGTTTCCTAGTAATTCCTCTAACAATTATGGTAATTCCTACAACAACTCTTATGGAAATTTTAATAAGATGCCCTCTGATTTTGAGACTAGTGTTAAAGAATTTATGATTTCGCAAAAGAATTTCAATGCTTTGCTTGAAGAAAAATTGCCTAAGATTGATGAGTTGGCTAGGAACGTGGATAGAATCTCTCTTGATGTTGATTCTTTGAAACATAGATTTACTCCACCTAAGCATGATATCAATGAGTCTCTCAAAGCCATGATAATTTCCATTGATGAGTGCAAAGAAAGAACCGCTAGGATGCGTGCAAAAAAAGATTGCTTTATGAAAGCGTGTTCTTCTAGTTATCATGATAATAATGATGAAGATCTAAAAGTGATTGATGTGTCTCCTATTAAATCTTTGTTTTGCAATATGAATCTTGATAATGATGGGACTAGAGATGAGTCAACTTTATTTAAAAGGCGTCCCAATGATTCGGAGTTTTTAGATCTTGATGCAAAAATTGGTAAAAGTGGGATTGAAGAGGTCAAAACTTTACATAGCAATGAACCCACTATTTTGGATTTCAAGGAATTTAATTATGATAATTGTTCTTTGATAGATTGTATTTCCTTGTTGCAATCCGTGTTAAATTCTCCTCATGCTTATGATCAAAATAAAGCTTTTAATAAACATATCGTTGATGCTTTAATGCAATCTTATGAACAAAAGCTTGAATTAGAAGTCTCTATCCCTAGAAAAATTTATGATGAGTGGGAACCTACTATTAAAATTAAGATTAAAGATCACGAATGCTATGCTTTGTGTGATTTGGGTGCTAGTGTTTCCACGATTCCAAAAACTTTGTGTGATGTGTTAGGTTTCCGTGAATTTGATGATTGTTCTTTAAACTTGCATCTTGCGGATTCCACCATTAAGAAACCTATGGGAAGGATTAATGATGTTCTTATTGTTGCAAATAGGAATTATGTGCCCGTAGATTTTATTGTTCTTGATATAGATTGCAATCCTACATGTCTTATTATTCTTGGTAGACCCTTCCTTAGAACGATTAGTGCAATTATTGATATGAAAGAAGGGAATATTAGATTCCAATTTCCGTTAAGGAAAGGCATGGAAAACTTTCCTAGGAAGAAAATTAAATCACCTTATGAATCTATTATGAGAGCCACTTATGGATTGCATACCAAAGATGACAATACCTAGATCTATTCTTGTTTTTATGCCTAGCTAGGGGCGTTAAACGATAGCGCTTGTTGGGAGGCAACCCAATTTTATTTTTGTTTCTTGCTTTTTGTTTCTGTTTAGTAATAAATAATTCATCTAGCTTCTGTTTAGATGTGGTTTTATGTTTCAAATAAGTGTTTGTGCCAAGTAGAACCTTTGGGAAGACTTGGGTGAAGTCTTTATGATCTTGCTGTAAAAAACAGAAACTTTAGCGCTCACGATATTAGCTTCCATTTTTTACTGGGGAGTACTTTTAGGTTGATTCTTTTTGCAGATGATTAATAGACAAATTCCTCACGTCCACCAGTTTATTTCAGAATTTTTGGAGTTACAGAAGTATACGTTTGATACAGATTACTACAGACTGTTCTGTTTTTGACAGATTCTGTTTTTTGTGTGTTGTTTGCTTATTTTGATGAATCTATGGCTAGTATCGGGGGGTATGAACCATAGAGAAGTTGGAATACAGTAGGTTTAACATGAATATAAATAAAGAATGAGTTCATTACAGTACCTTAAAGTGGTGATTTGTTTTCTTATACTAACGGAGCTCATGAGATTTTCTGTTGAGTTTTGTGTTGTGAAGTTTTCAAGTTTTTGGGTAAAGATTTGATGGATTACGGAAAAAGGAGCGGCAAGAGCCTAAGCTTGGGGATGCCCAAGGCAACCCAAGGTAAAATTCAAGGACAACCAAAAGCCTAAGCTTGGGCCATCCCCTCTTTCGTCTTCGTCCATCAGTAACTTTACTTGAGGCTATATTTTTATTCACCACATGATATGTGTTTTGCTTGGAGCGCCTTGTATGATTTGAGTCTTTGCTTTTTAGTTTACCATAATCATATTTTCTGCACACACCTTTAGGATAGACGCCCATGAATCGGAATTTATTAGAATACTCTATGTGCTTCACTTATATCTTTTGGGCTAGATAATTTTGCTCTAGTGGTTCACTTATATCTTTTTAGAACACGGTGGTGGTTTTATTTTATAGAAATTATTGATCTCTCATGCTTCACTTATATTATTTTGAGAGTCTTATAGAACAGCATGGTAATTTGCTTTGGCTATAAAATTAGTCCTAATATGATGAACATCCAAGATGGGTATAATAAAAACTATCATATAAGGTGCATCGAATACTATGAGAAGTTTGATTCTTTATGATTGTTTTGAGATATGAAGATGGTGATATTAGAGTCATGCTAGTTGAGTAGTTGTGAATTTGAGAAATACTTGTTCTAAAGTTTGTGATTCCCGTAGCATGCACGTATGGTGAACCGTTATGTGATGAAGTCGGAGTATGATTTATTTATTGATTGTCTTCCTTATGAGTGGCGGTCGGGGACGAGCGATGGTCTTTTCCTACCAATCTATCCCCCTAGGAGCATGCGCGTAGTACTTCGTTTAGATAACTAATAGATTTTTGCAATAAGTATGTGAGTACTTTATGACTAATGTTGAGTCCATGGATTATACGCACTCTCACCCTTCCACCATTGCTAGCCTCTCTAATACCGCGCACCTTTCGCCGGTATCATACACCGACCATATACCTTCCTCAAAATAGCCACCATACCTACCTATTATGGCATTTCCATAGCCATTCCGAGATATATTGCCATGCAACTTACCACCGTTCCGTTTGTTATGACACATTTCATCATTGTCATATTGCTTTGCATGATCATGTAGTTGACATCGTATTTGTGGCAAAGCCACCTTTATAATTCTTTCATACATGTCACTCTTGATTCATTGCATATCCCGGTACACCGCCGGAGGCATTCACATAGTCATATTTTGTTCTAAGTATTGAGCTGTAATTCTCGAGTTGTAAGTAAATAAAAGTGTGATAATCATCATTATTAGAGCATTGTCCCAAGTGAGGAAAGGATGATGGAGACTATGATTCCCCCACAAGTCGGGATGAGACTCCGGACAAAAAGAAAAAAAAGAAAAGAAAAAAAGAGGCCATAAAAAAGGTTTTTTATTTCTGTGCCCCTGGTTCCTTAGCTCTACTCATTCATCCCCACCCTGTTAACTTTTGCTCACTTTTCCCCACTCCCTTGCCCGAAACCCTCATAATTGGTTATAACGGACGTTGTCGTCGGGTCAATGCCTTTGACCGTTATCTGACGAGTGGGGCCGCGTAGACGTGGGCGCATGCAAGACCGTGGTCGTGTGGTAGCACGTGTCCATGGACATGCCCGAAACGTCCCATCATATAAAGAGGGCAACCACCTCCATCGCCCCTACCATTTTCCCCAAATCCCCTCGCTGTCCCATCATATTTGTCTGTCCTTAAATTTGCATGTGGTATATTTGTCTGTCCTGAATCTATGGTTAGTTAGAGCAACTCCAACGGGCCGACCCAAACGGACGGCGATTTCGTCCGCTTTTTGTCCATTTGGGTCGGCCAGGCGGACACGGACGTCCGCTTCCGCGTTTGGGTCGGCTCGTGCGCCCAACACTGGCCCGACCCATTTTGACGGCGCCGACAAAAAAACTGTGCATGCATATTTAAAATAAAAACAACTTAATTAAGCATTAAAGACAGCCAGGAAGGCCGGCGAGAGTCCACGCGTCCACATTAGCATTAAAAGAAATTAAAAACAACCTAACTACGAGGCGGCACGATGCCCAGCGCGCCCTAGGCGTCGTCGTCGTCCTCGGGGTGGGTGAGGTCGATGAGCGTCGGCGCAGGGCCGGCCCAGGGGAACGCCGTGTTCCAGGCGGCGGCGATGTAGGCCGCGGGAAGCTGTTCTGGCGGGGACAGTGCCGGCGCGGGGGGCTGTGCGGCTGATGAAGCTATGTACCTAGGGTAGGGTCATAGGCCTGACCTAGACACCCTCCCCTAGGACATCACCCTAATGCCAGAAACATTCGAGGGATATCATCATCCACTCGACCAGAAGCATTCCACTCGGAAGACTCGAAGTCACTCGACCGCAGCAATTATCACTCGATGGCCAGAAGACCTAAAGCCACTCCGTATAGCAACGGTTGGACGTTTACTCTGTAGACTTAATGGTCATTTATGTCACTTTATTACTGGCGTTACCAGAAACGCCACATCTTTATGTACCTTAAACCCTGTGCAACTGAGGGCTGGAGGGGTCAGGCGTACTCTATATAAGCCACCCCTCCTCAGGGACAAGGGTTCGCATCCCCTGTAACTCAACACACATAGAATCCAGTCGACCACCTCCGGGCACCGAGACGTAGGGCTATTACTTCCACCGTGAAGGGCCTGAACTCGTAAATCTTGTTTGTACAACTTCACCATAGCTGAGATCTTGCCTCCTCATACCTACCCCCTATTCTACTGTCAGTCTTAGTACCACGATAGTTGGCGCCCATCGTGGGGCAGGTGTCTTAGCGACTTTTTGGTGAAGTTGCGATTCTTCCGATTCCCATCATCATGGTTTCCGGCGGTGGATTGGCTGAGGGCCGCAAGATCCGTCTCGGCGCGCTCGTCTTCATTGCCGACGACTCCGCCTGGCTTCAGGAAGCTCCCCTCGACGTCGAAGCGCTCCCAGTCCGCGGGGCGACGCACTTCCACGCGTGCGTCCGCTGCGTCCTTCTCCGGCAGTCGTCGACCCAGTATCGGTCGGCTCCTGTGGTGTCCTCGCTCCCAGCTGTTTGCCGGCGCAAGCGATCCGGTCGGTCGCGGATTCAGCGGTGGGTGAGACATGCGGCAGCCCGTCAGTCGGCCGACCCGCAAGTCGCGGCAATCGAGCCCGACGAAACTCTCTACGGCCTGTTCGACCGGCTCCGTCGAGACCGCATCCGAGTGCGATAGCAGTGATCCCGCGGCTGAAGTCTTGATGGTCAACGGACCACGTAGTCCTCCTGGCTTCCCCCGCGATGACGGCGGGATGGTGGCCGCGATCCGTCGCGCGTTCACGAGGAATAACGCCCCGAGCCCCTTTCTTCGCAGCAGAGGGAAGAGCTTCACCGCCGCAATATGGATGCACTTCACACTCCCATCGTTGGAGAAACCCCCGAGGCCCGGGCCTTGGAGTAGGCGCGCCTGGCCAACTTGGCTAAGCGCACTCGACTGGAGAACCTTCAGCACGCACTCGACGAGCATGCTCGGCAGCGGATCCCTGAGTCCAGTCGACGACAGCTTTTTCCGCCTCAACCTCAGGTATACCGCACTCCGATTCAAAATCTCACAGCTGCAGCCCGTATAGCAGAGTCAATTCAACCTTCCCAGTCGGAAGCTGGCAGAGGTTTAATGCAGATCCGGGCCTTACTCCGGGCAGCAAGAGAGCAGAACACAGCAGTGTCCCAGTAACGGAATAGGATTCATAGGAGATCTGTGATGGCAGATACAGTTCAGTCGGCCCACAGTCCAAGATCGCCCCCGCGATGTGAGGGACGTGGGCACCGGCAAGATCAGTACAGAAACCATGAGCAGTTTGATCACCGACTCAGCCGTGATGACCGTCGTCGAGTGCCCACACCTCCTCCGAGGAGTCGATCATATGTGCCTCGGCAATATGATGACAGACGCCCTCACGGTGGCGAGCGAAGAGTGCCAGTCGACCCAAGGGAGCCAGGCTTTGATGCAAGATCTATTCTCGTACAAGGTCTAGTCAACAGGAACAGAGCACACAGAGAGGGCCTTGACAGAGATCACCCGACTGGCAGTAGAGTGCATGTTTCAGGTCCGGAGTGTTTCAGCAGAGCCATCAGGGCCGCAGTGATTCCTCCCAACTTCAGGTTGGCGACTGGAGTCAGCAAGTTTACTGGTGAGTCCAAGCCTGCCACTTGGCTTGAGGATTACCGAGTGGCTGTACAGATTGGTGGCGACAATGATGAAGTGGCCATGAAGCACCTTCCTCTAATGTTGGAAGGCTCGGCCAGGGCATGGTTGACTCAGTTAGCACCTGGCAGTATATTCAGTTGGGAGGAACTCGCCCGAGTGTTTGTTAGAACTTTTGAGGGTAATTGCAAACGACCAGCAGGGTTGACAGAATTGTAGCATTGCGTGCAAAAACCGAGTGAAACTCTGAGAGATTACATTCAGAGGTGGACCACTTTGCACCACACAGTGGAAAATGTGTCCGAGCATCAAGCAGTTTGTGCCTTCAAGGAAGGCGTTAAGTATCGAGAGCTAGTCCTGAAATTCGGTTGGACAGGAGATATGTCCCTGACTTGGATGATGGAGATAGCCACTCGGTATGCTAACAGAGAAGAAGAGGATCGGCTCCGCAGCGGAAAGAGCAAACCAGCCGGTCAGGACACCGGTGGAGGCATTTCCAATTGGAAGCAGAAGCGTAAGGCCGATCCAGCTGCTCCTGGTGAAGCTTTAGTCGTGGCTCAAGGAAAGTTCAAAGGGAAGCCCAAAGGGCCCTGGACCCCTAAGAAAGTGAAAGATCAAGCCGGAAATGATGTGTTGGATTTACCATGCCACATTCACACCAAGAAGGATGAAGAAGGTAATCTGATTTATCCTAAACATACCACTCGACAGTGTCGAGTTCTGATCCAGCAGTTCCGAGAAAAGCAACCCAGTGAGAAGGAAAAGGAGTTGGACAAGCATCAGGATAAGGAAGAAGATGATGATGGTTTTCCCAACGTCAATTCCACTCTAATGATTTTTGCTGATGTTGAGAGCAAAAGTCGACTGAAAGTTATCAACAGAGAGGTGAACATGGTTGCTCCGGCAACACCCAGTTATCTGAAGTAGTCTCAGACTGCCATCACGTTCGACCAGTCTGATCACCCAGCATGTATAGCCACCCCTGGGAGGCAAGCGTTGGTGGTCGACCCAGTTGCTGAAGGCACTCGACTGACCAAAGTGCTAATGGATGGTGGTAGCAGCCTGAATATCCTTTATGCTGAAACCTTGAAGGGGATGGGCATTCCGATGTCCAAACTTAGCGAAAGCAATATGAGTTTCCATGGCGTTATCCCTGGAAAGAAAGCCGAATCACTCGGCCAGATCGCCCTTGACGTGGTTTTCGGTGATTCCAAGAATTACCGCAAGGAAAAGTTGACATTTGAAGTAGTGGATTTCCAGAGTGCTTATCATGCTATTCTGGGTGGGCCTGCTTATGCACGTTTTATGGCTCGACCATGTTACGTGTACCTCAAACTGAAGATGCCTTATCCCAGATGAGTGATCACAATCACTGGCAATCGGCCGAAGGCAGAAGAGTGCTTCCAGAAGGGCTAAAAAATCGCCGATGCACAAATGGCAGCAGTCGAAATGCAAGAGTAACAGAAAAATGCAGATCCGAGTGATTTGTTGTGAGCCAAGAAGCCTGCCACAGATTCTGCGTTTCCGTCGTCCGGTGAAACAAAGCCGATTCATATTCACCCGACCGATCCTAATGCTGCTCCTAGTCATATCTCGACATCACTCGACAGCAAATAGGAAGAAGCGCTCATCCAGTTCCTCCATGAGAACTGGGACATCTTCGCATGGAAACCTTCTGACATGCCGGGTGTACCCAGGGGACTGGCTGAGCACCGTTTGCGAGTCGACCCAAAAGTGAAACCAGTTAAGGAACATCTTCGACGGTCCGCCGTACAGAAGAGAAAGGCAATTGGCGAAGAAGTGGCTCGGCTCCTGGCAGCTGAGTTCATCCGAGAGATTTACCACTCCGAGTGGCTCGCCAATGTTGTCATGGTCCCCAAGAAGGATGACTCACTTCGTATGTGCATTGACTTCAAGCATATCAATCGGGCCTGCCCGAAAGATCATTTCCCTCTCCCCCGTATCGACCAAATCGTCGACTCAACTGTGGGGTGTGAGCGTTTGTCTTTTCTAGACGCTTATTCCGGGTATCATCAGATCCGACTGTATGGACCTGATGAGATAAAAACAGCTTTCATCACTCCATTCGGGTGCTTTTGTTATGTCACCATGCCATTCGGTCTCAACAACGCCAGTGCCACATTTATGAGGATGATTCAGAAGTGCCTGCTCACTCAAATCAGTCGGAATGTGGAAGCGTATATGGACGACATTGTGGTCAAGTCGCGTAAAGGTTCCGACCTACTGACTGACCTCGCTGAAACCTTTGCCAACCTAAGAAGGTATGATATCAAGCTTAATCCGTCGAAATGCACATTCGGAGTTCCAGGAGGAAAGTTACTCAGTTTTCTCGTCTCCGAATGAGGGATCGACGCGAACCCAAAGAAAGTAGGAGCCATACTCCGGATGAAACGCCCTATGTGTGTGCATGACGTTCAAAACTTTACTGGTTGCTTGGCCGCCTTGAGTCGATTCATCTCTCGCCTCGGTGAAAAGGCATTACCTCTTTACCGACTGATGAAGAAATCTGACAGGTTCGAGTGGACTCCTGAAGCTGATGCAACGTTTGCGGAACTCAAAACCCTGCTTTCCACCCAGCCGGTGCTTGCTGCCCCAATCAGCAAAGATCCTTTACTGCTTTATATTGCAGCCACTGGACAAGTTGTCAGTACAGTGCTCACGGTCGAGAGGGAAGAAGAAGGAAAAACCTATAAAGTTCAGCGCCCAGTGTACTATATTTCTGAAGTCTTGACTCCATCCAAGCAAAGATATCCACATTATCAGAAGCTTGTCTATGGGATTTACATGACCACGAAGAAGGTTGCACACTATTTTTCTGATCATTCCATTACAGTCGTCAGCGACGCACCATTGTCAGAAATTCTGAACAACAGAGATGCAACTGGTCGAGTGGCAAAGTGGGCGATTGAACTTCTTCCACTGGATATCAAGTTTGAGGCAAAGAAAGCTATCAAGTCCCAAGCAATAGCAGATTTCCTCGCCGAGTGGGTTGAGCAGCAACAACCGACTCAGATTCATTCGGAGCACTGGACCATGTTCTTTGATGGATCTAAGATGTTGAATTGTTTTGGTGCTGGGGTGGTATTGGTATCCCCCCGAGGAGACAGACTCAGCTATGTTCTTCAGATTCATTTTGATTCCTCCAACAACGAAGCTGAATATGAAGCACTTCTGTACGGGTTGCGTATGGCCATTTCACTGGGCGTCCATCGCCTAATGGTCTATGGTGACTCAGATTTGGTGGTTAATCAAGTGATGAAGGAGTGGGACGCCAGGAGCTCGGCTATGACTGGCTATTGTCATGCAGTGAGAAAGTTAGGAAAGAAGTTTGAGGGGTTAGAGCTCCATCATATCCCCCGACTGTAAAATCAAGCAGCTGATGATTTGGCAAAGATAGGTTCCAAGCGTGAGCCTATTCCCAGTAATGTGTTCTTGGAGCATCTTCACACACCGTCTGTCCAAGAGGATCCCTTCATGGAGGAGCCCCCAAAACCTAAGAGCCCTACTGATCCGACTGAATTCGAGGTCCCGGCCGTGGTCGACTTGGTTATGGAGGTTTTGGTCGTCATTCCCGATTGGACAGTGCCATACATTGCATATATTCTCAGGAAAGAGCTCCCAGAGGATGAAGAAGAGGCCCATTTGATTGTCCGTCGATCTAAAGATTTCACAGTAATGGGTGGACAGCTTTACAGAGAAAGTGTTACCGGAGTTGCTCAGAAGTGCATAATACCAGAAGAAGGTCGAGTGATCCTCAACGATATCCACTCGGGGACCTGTGGTCACCATGCGTCCTCTCGGACCATTGTGGCCAAAGCATACCGAGCGGGATTTTATTGGCCGCGAGCAAATGAAATGGCAAAAGACATAGTCGACAAATGTGAAGGTTGCCAGTTCTACTCCAACATGTCTCACAAGCCTGCATCAACCTTGAAGACCATTCCACTCGTCTGGCCCTTTGCTGTTTGGGGATTAGATATGGTTGGACCTCTGAGGACTGGCAGAAGTGGCTTCACCCATGTGCTCGTAGCAGTCGACAAGTTCACCAAATGGATTGAAGCCAAGCCTATCAAGAATCTCGAAGCAAGTACTGCCGTCAGCTTCATCAGAGAGTTAACATTTAGATATGGCGTCCCGCACAGCATCATCACAGATAATGGGTCAAACTTCGATTCTGATGAGTTCAGAGCCTTTTGCGCTTCCCAGGGCACTCGGGTCGACTATGCTTCAGTCGCACATCCCCAGTCGAATGGACAAGCTGAAAGAGCAAACGGGTTGATTCTCAAAGGACTGAAACCCCGATTGATGCGTGACCTCAAGCATGCAGCAGACGCCTGGGTCGATGAACTTCCATCAGTCCTTTGGGGATTGAGGACGACTCATAACCGGTCGACTGGTCGAACTCCATTCTTCCTAGTCTATGGGGCTGAGTCTGTCCTTCCGAGTGACTTGCTTCACAATGCACCCCGAGTCGAGCTTTTCTCAGAAGATGAAGCAGAACAGGCTCAGCAAGATGCAGTTGATCTCCTAGAAGAGGTAAGAGAGATGGCCTTAATCCAGTCGACCATTTATCAGCAAGACCTGCATCGGTTCCATGCTAGAAACGTGAGGGGTCGAGCATTTCAAGAGGGAGACTTGGTCCTTCGAGTGGATCAGCAGAAACCTCATTAGCTTGCTCCTGCTTGGGAAGGCCCCTTCATCATCACCAAAGTGCTCCGCAACGGAGCATATGACCTCTACAATGTCGAGCACAATAAAGAAGAGCCACGCGCTTGGAATGCGGAGCTGCTCCGCCCCTTTTATACTTAAGCATTCAGACTGTTGAGATGTAATAAGAAATACCTTCTAGTTTGATTACCAAAGACACAGTTTTACAGTCGCCTAAATGATTGTTGTTTTTTTCTCATGTGTCCTAAATCCCCCAATGGGTGCCTTAGCTTAGCTGCGAATCCGTTTCGCCTAAGTTCCAAAAAAAACAAAATCCTGCCGAGTGATGAGCAAGCCTCTCACTCGGAGGCTTAGCTGCGAATCCGTTTCGCCTAAGTTCCAAAAAACAAATCCTGCCGAGTGATGAGCAAGCCTCTCACTCGGAGGCTTAGCTGCGAATCCGTTTTGCCTAAGTTTGAAAAATCCTACCGAGTGGTGAGCAATCCTCCCACTCGGGGGCTTAGCTGTAGTCCAGTACTCGGCTAAGTTTGAAAAATCCTAACGAGTGGTGAGCAACCTCCACTCGGGGGCTTAGCTGCAGTCCAGTACTTCAACCTAAGTTTAAAAATCCTACCGAGTGGTGAGCAATCCTCCACTCGGGGGCTTAGCTGCAGTCCAGTGCTCGCCTAAGTTAAAAAAATTCCTACCGAGTGGTGAGCAACCCTCTCACTCGGGGGCTTAGCTGCAGTCCGGTACTCGCCTAAGTTTCAAAAATCCTACCGAGTGGTGAGCAACCCTCTCACTCGGGGGCTTAGCTGCAGTCCAGTACTCGCCTAAGTTTGAAAAAATCTACGTGAGCAACCCTCGCCACGCGGAGGCTTAGCTGTAGTCCAGTACCCCGCCTAGTTTGAAAAATCCTACCGAGTGGTGAGCAACCCTCTCACTCGGAGGCTTAGCTGCAGTCCAGTACCCGCCTAAGTTTGAAAAATCCAACCGAGTGGTGAGCAACCCTCCCACTCAGGGGCTTAGCTGCAGTCCGGTACTCGCCTAAGTATAAAACACGTTCCAAGTGAGAACCAATCTTCTCGCTCGGGGACTTGGCCACACACTCCATCCCGATCCGCAAGGACGACGAGGTGCAGGTCAACTACGACCTTCTCCTCAGAGTTGCGCCACAAGTACAATGTGCGCTCCATCCTGATCCGCAAGGATGACGAGGTGCAGGTTGACTGCGGATTTCTCCTCAGAGCTGCACCATAAGTACAATGTGCGCTCCATCCTGATCCGCAAGGACGATGAGGTGCAGGTTGACTGCGGTTTTCTCCTCAGAGCTGCGCCATAAGTACAATGTGCGCTCCATCCTGATCCGCAAGGATGACGAGGTGCAGGTCGACTGTGACCTTCTCCTTAGAGCTGCATCACAAGTACAAAGACTATTCTGACTGAAGAACAAGTTCCACTCGAAGACAAACACAAGCATATTCAGAGATAAACCAAGTTCAGATAAATCGTAAGGTTCCAGACCACGGATTAAAGTACTCGGGCATCAAGCCCGAAGGAGTTTAACTGTTACAAAATCACTCGGCATTCCGAGGCAAATTTAAGGTGAGGCATAAAGTTTGTTCACTCCGTAGGAGGTGGGCTAGCAGGCTCGACGAACTCGTCCAGGTCGATTCCGTCAGCAATCCGAGTGGCGGCAGCGATGAAGGTTTCCATGAAGGATTGGAAGTCGTGCCTTTTGGTGTTGGCAACCTTGATTGCTGCTAGCTTCTCTTCTCATGCTTCCTTGCAGTGGACACGAACCAGAGACAGAGCCACATCAGCGCCGCACCGATCAGAAGATTTCTTCCATTCCTGCACTCGACCAGGAACCTCATTAAGTCGAGCCATCAGAGACTCGAGGTCGTTTTGGAGCGTCGCCCTTGGCCAGAGTGTGGTGTCGATCCGCGACATCGCGACTTTCAGTCGAGCTAGATAGTCGACAACACCAGCGACACGGGATTCCAGTCGGAGCACGTTCATAGCAGCTTCGTCCTTTACAGGAGAGAGGATGGGGTCCAAGCTTGTCTCAACTCGCCCAGTTTCTTCCTCGAAGTTCTGGCAAAATTCTGCACACACAATACAATGATGAGTCAATGGTTATATATCGAGTCGACAGCAACAAGTCAGTCGGACAAAGGAAAGCACCTTCAAGCATGATGAACAGCTTCTTGGCAAGCCCTCCCAGATAGTTCTCCAGGTCGTCCCGCTTGCGAGCAATGCCTTCCATCTTTTCGGTCAGGTTCTTCTTGTCCTTCTTCAGACGAGTTGCCTCCTTGTTGGCTTCATCAAGGGAAGTTTTCAGCTTGGCATTCTCTTCCTCCAGCTTGCTGACTGAAGCCAGCTTCTGGTCAGCGAGTGCAGTTTTCTCGTCGGCTGCTTTCTGCGCGGCTGCAAGGTCCAGATCCTTCTTCGCCAGAGCTTGGTTCATTGTTTCTGAAAGAAATAACACTCGGTTCAGAAAAAGCAAATAACACCCGGTTCAGCAACTGAGCAGTCGACAAATTTTTCATACCAGCAGCTTCATCCTTGGCCTTCTGCAAGTTCGTCTTGGCTAGCTCCAGATCGAGATTGAGCTGAATCTGCTTCTGCTCCAGGTCAGCAAAACGAGCTCCAAGTTCACAGGATTTCTGTAATCAAAGGACAGTCAGTCGGCAGGTGAAAAGATTGGTTACTTCAGAACAATAGAGTGATAAATTCAACAGGTTCTAAGACTACTGCCGAATCAAATATCCAACAGTAGTCTCAGGGACTACACCCAGTGGGTGCACTTAGCGTGCCCCCACTGGTCCAGTTTCCACTTGACATGGTCTGTCCAGGCCGAGTGTAAAAAAGGTGATTCTCAGACCACAGTCGACTGCCCGCAGTCAACTATGGTCTCGGGGACTACACCTAGTGGGTGCACTTAGTGTGCCCCCACTGGCTCAGGTTCCACTCGACACGGTCCGTCCAGGCCGAGTGAGAAAATTCCGACTCTCAGACCACAGTCGACTGCCCGCAGTCAACTATGGTCTCGGGGACTACACCCAGTGGGTGCACTTAGCGTGCCCCCACTGGTTCAAAGATTCAATCGACATAACTTAGTCGACTCAAGACACAAATCTACTCAACGGCATGTCAAAACACCCAGTGGGTGTACCAATGCAAAACGCAGACTGATGGAAAGATCCTTCAAAGAAAGTTTTCAGGTAGCATATCCTAACAGAACAAGCGACAAGCTAAAGAGTCAGTCGGTAATCTACTAACCTGGACGTTGCTCTGGAGAGCTGAGCTGGCGTCATAAGCAGCTTGGCTGGCCTCCCGGACCATCTTCATCTGCTCCATCATAATACCCGACCTGACGTATAGCCTCCTTGGCAGCACCCACCTGGTCCTCTGGGACGTGATGTGCAGCAAAAAGTGAAGGTGGATCGGCTGGAGTCTGCGCGGTTGACGCTGAAGGCTGAGCACTCGACAGTGGTATGGCGAAGGTGACAGAAGTCCGATTGGCATCTCCGGCCTCCTGGATTACCGGTTCCATCACCGGCGTCGACTGAGGCGTCTTACCAGTTGACGTCTTCCTGTTTCTCCTTCCCAAGGGCCTCAGCGGCACATCCTCGTCGTCGTCTGGAAGATCAATGACATTGGGAGGAGCTGCAAAAAGATCAGTCGCCAGAATTCAGTCGACTGTAGTACAATCGACAAAACAAAGACAAGATTACAAAGGTCATACCTGGGTTAGAAGTAACCACATCTTCCATGTCCTCGTCCTCGTTTTTGTAAGCAGAAGTCCCAGAGGTAGCGGCACTACTGGTTTCAAGATTCATTCGGTCAAACCAAGAAAAGAATAGACAACACAGAACCTCGGGTAAAAAATGAAGACAAAACACTCACGCAGAAGCAACGGGGATATCGATTTTGATTTTGGGCAGGGTCTTCCGAGACTTCGATGCTACAACTTTGGATTGCTTCGGAGCCTTCTCAGTCGGTGCTGGAGAAGACGTCCGAGGGTGCTTTGAGGTCTGTCCAGTCGACGCAGTCGCTTTGCCACGGACACTCGCCGAGTCATGAGAGTGCTTGGACCGCCTTTCGGTGTGAGGAGGCGAGTCGACTTCCTCGCCGTCTCTAGAGTCGTTGGTTTCGTCGTCTTCTCCTCCATTAGAATGCCACTCGCCGCTCTCGCTTCCGCTCGCTTCCCCTTCCGGGTCCTGCTCCTGCTCTCCGTTGGGCATCGAGTACATCTCAGTGAGGGCCCGAAAGACAACAAGTGGAACAAATGTTCAGTCGGTGGCAAAAAGCAATTACATGATAGATCAAGAAAACACTCGGAAAGTTTAGAGTTGGACCTTGTCTGGTTCATACGAGTTGTCGAGTGGAGGGATCCTCCTGGACCCCCTGGGGTTATCCTTGTTGCCAGTGATGCCCTCAACCACTGCTGCCACCGTATCCTCGTCGACCTCCTCTGGGTGGATCCGAGTGGTATCATCGATGCCCGAATACATCCACATCGGATGGTCACGAGCTTGAAGCGGCTGAATGCGTCGTCTGAGGAAGACCTCCAGCAGATCCATGCCAGTCACGCCATCACGAACGAGCTGGACCACTCGCTCGACCAGCACCTTCACCTCCGCTTTCTCCGCCGGAGTCACTTTCAAGGCAGAGGGCTTCTCGACTCGAGCCATGGAAAAGGGGGAAGCCAGTCGACTGGCCTGGAGTCGGCTGGTCTTTGCAGTAGAACCAGGTCGACTGCCACCCTCTGACTGACTCGGGAAGAATCATGGCTGGGAAAGTACTCTTACCTCTCATTTGGATCCCAAGACCCCCACACATCTGGATCACATGTGTCCTCTCATCACTTGGATTAGCCTTTTTGACCGACTGAGAACGACAGGTGAAAATGTGTTTGAAGAGACCCCAGTGTGGTCGACAACCCAGGAAATTCTCGCACATGGACACGAACCCAGCAAGTTACACGATGGTGTTGGGGGAAAAGTGATGAAGTTGTGCTCCAAAGAAGTTCAAGAAACCTCGGAAGAAAGGGTGGGGAGGCAAAGAAAAACCATGGTCGACATGGGTGGCGAGGAGGACACACTCACCCTCCTGCGGCCGTGGCTCGGTCTCGTCCTCCGGGAGCCGCCCTGATCCGTGGGGGATCAGTCCCCACTCAACCAGATCATCGATGTCATCTTGCCGGATCGTCGACCGAATCCAATCGCCCTGGATCCAGCCGTGCGGCAGGCCAGATCTCAACGAAGATCCGCCCCGGTTGGTCTTCTTCCCCTTCGCCTTCGCCGTCGCCTTCTTCGCGCGCTCCAAGGCCACCGTCTTCTCTTTCCCCATTGCAGCGGACGGAGCTCGAGCGAGCCGGCGGCACCGAGAGCAGAAGCAGATACGGTGGAGAAACAGAGGAGAAATGGGGAGAATGAGGCGCACTGTGCAGAAAACCCCAACCGCGTCACCTTATATGAGGTCTTCTCCCGAGTGGCTGATTTGTGGGTCCAAGCAATCCCGTCAAATCCCGCAACTGTCGCGTGCGCGGTACGTGGTGAAAAAGGTGGCGTGGGGATCGAGGCGCCCCTACCTAACCTTCTCCGATTACTGCGGCCTCCTCCACCCCGCGCGCTTCCTGAAATTCAAATCCCGCAAGATCTGCAAGCAGCAGAGAAACCTGTCAGACGGAAGATTTTTTCCATATCAACACTCGGAGCTTTTCAGTAAAAGTTCACTCGACAAACTAAGAATGGATCAAGGCGATTGAAAAAGAAGTTGAAGTCATCATGATTATTCATTGATCCAGCAAGACGCTTCCGAAGCGCGAGAATTGAGTCGGAGGTATTCTCAACTCCTTCTCCACTCGAACCCTGAACCATTCGGGGGCTAATGATGAAGCTATGTACCTAGGGTAGGGTCATAGGCCTGACCTAGACACCCTCCCCTAGGACATCACCCTAAAGCCAGAAACATTCGAGGGATATCATCATCCACTCGACCAGAAGCATTCCACTCGGAAGACTCGAAGTCACTCGACCGCAGCAATTATCACTCGACGACCAGAAGACCTAAAGCCACTCAGTATAGCAACGGTCGGACGTTTACTCTGTAGACTTAATGGTCACTTATGTCACTTTATTACTGGCGTTACCAGAAACGCCCCATCTTTATGTAACTTAAACCCTGTGCAACAGAGGGCCGGAGGGGTCAGGCGTACTCTATATAAGCCACCCCCTCCTCAGGGACAAGGGTTCGCATCCCCTGTAACTCAACACACATATAATCCAGTCGACCGCCTCCGGGCACCGAGACGTAGGGCTATTACTTCCACCGTGAAGGGCCTGAACTCGTAAATCTTGTGTTTACAACTTCACCATAGCTGAGATCTTGCCTCCTCATACCTACCCCCCATTCTACTGTCAGACTTAGTACCACGACAGCGGCCGCCTGTCCAGCCGCGGCTTGGCGCGCCTCCTCCTCAGCCTCGCGCGCCTCCTCCTCGAGGTCGCGCTCGAGCATCTCCTTGTACTCACCGCGACAGCGCTCCTCGGCGAGCCGTCGCTGGCGCCACATCTCGAGGCATGCCGCCTCCTGCTCCGGGGTCGCCCCCATCCAAACCGGTGGCGTGGACACCCACTCGCGCACCACTCCCGTCCAGGAGAAGCGCGCGATGGGCTGCGGCTCCGGCTGCGGCTCCGGGTCAGCCTTGACGAGCCGTCGGGGAGGGGACGGCGGGGCCACCGGCGGCACGATGCAATCGCCGGCCGCGGAGAGGGCGAGGGCCTGCGCCATGGCCGCCTCGTAGCGAGCCTCCTCTTCCTCCACCGCCTCCACCCTGCGCCACTCGTCCTCCTCGCTCTCGCGGTAGACCGCCACAAGGGCCGCCTGGTAGGCGGCCTCTGCCGCATGGTCTTCCTCCCGGATGATGAGCGGGGGCGGCGGCACGCTGCGGTCGACCTCCCGCACGCCACGTCGCCTCGCCTCCTCGTGCTCGAAGGCGAACCACCTCGCCCAGTTAGGCAAGTCGGTGGCGTAGGTGGCGTCGCGGCGCTACTTCGGTGTCAGCGTTGCCCGCCGGCACCGCACCTCCTCCGCGTGCGCCCTAGTCGACCGCGGCGCCGCCGGCACTGGGATCCTCTCTGGATCCAGATGCCAGTCGTGCGGCAGGGTGACGTCGGGGTACGGCAGAGGGACACGGTGCTGCCAGTGCCACTCCGCCTGGTGCACTGGCACGCTCACTCGCACCCTCTGCCGGTGAGCCGGCGCCGACGGAGGCGGTACCAACTCAGAGGGGAAAGGTACGGCGGTGGCCTTGCCCTTGGACTTGCTGCTGCCGGCGCCGGAGAAGAGCCCCATTAGGCTAGGGTTGGCTAGGGTTTTTGCTAGGGTTTGCCGGCGACGAGGGAGCGAGCTTGCCTAGATGGGGACGGTGAGTTTGGATGAGGACGGCCCCGCCGCACGGTCGGCTTAAAAAAGGACGACCGCCGTCGCTGATGCGTGGGCCCGTGGTCATAAATTAAGCTGACCGCGAGTGGGCAGCCGCCAGGTGGGGACGCAGCAGACGGCGATAAAGTGCGCGTGGCGTCCATTGGACGTCCGCGCCGACGCATTTGGGGCGCAAATTTGGGCCGCAAATGCATCGGCACGGACGCGAAGCGGACGTGATTTGGGTTTGGGTCGGCGCGTTGGGCCACCACTTTTGCCCGCGCCGACCCAAACGGACTATGATCTTAAGTGCTGCAATGATCACACATGTTGTGTAGGAAATCAAATGCATGCTCCAAATGAGATCATGTAAAACTTGGCAAACCTGGACAGTACAAATTCAAGAAAATGCAAAAACAAGTAAAACCTTGGCAAACTATCTATGTCTGTGTAGGAGATCATGTGTGCAAAATTTGAAGTGATTTAGAGGAGGTTAAATAAATTTGAATTTGAGAAAATGTGCTCCAAATGAGCTCCCAGGCTAGGGTAAACAGCCCATTTGTAATCAAGTTTTTTTGAACCTACTCCAAATGAGCCAAATGTTTTTTTATTAACACATATTAACTTTCGATAGTGTAGATTCGAAGTCTCACTATTTTTTGAATTAATCTTCATATTTTTACATTTTCTTTTGAAAACATATGCTTTAATATAAAAACTATTAAAGACACGTTTTGAAATATGAAAATGGAAAACTAACTTCAGACCTTCTTATTCACTTTAAAATAAAGCTTTAGTGATTTTTTAGATTTTTTTTAAAAAAATTCAAAAACAGAAGGTAACACCACCTCCTCTCCTTGAACTCGATGAAATCATGTACATGATAGCTCATATGTGTGAAGGTTTTCTCATGAAAGTGACATAGAGCAAGTTTATGATTTTTGGTTGGTAACATGTCACATAAGACAACATTGTGCGCAGGTTTTATATTTTTTTGATTTTTTTAAAATTAATGGTGCTCATTTGACCTCGATCGTGCCAGCTAGGGTTTTTTCATGAAAATGACCATAAACCATGTTTAGTATTTTTCCTCGTTAGTTTGTCTTATAAAACGACGAACGACGAAGGTTTCATATTTTTTTGATTTTTTTAAAATTAGTTTTGCCCAGTCAAAGCCTTTGAAACCCCGTTAACCAGCTCAAAACCCCTCAAAACCCCGCGGGGTTTCGTCTAACCCTAGCTCCCAATGTCAGCCGTCCGATCATACCCTCGCGCCAAGCGATAGCCCTCAGATCTGGCCTTCTAGAAGGAACTAGGTGGGCTGGCTGTGTGCAGGCTCCGCGTCGTTGGATCACAAGGACGGCTCCGCGTCATTGGATCATGAGGCGATCCGCGAGAGGCGATCCTATTGGTTGTGCTCGGTTGCTCACCCACCACTGACTCCGTGAAAAAAACGTTGTTATTGGGCCCAAAAGGAAACCAAGCTCTGGGCCGTCGAATTGCGTCATTTTTTTGCATTGTTTGCTATGTTTTTTGTGAACGTGCTGGCTCTGTATTTTTGCATCGTTTTTTGCATCGTTTGCTTTGTTTTTCGCATCGTTCTTTTTGATCTATACAAATGTAAAATGACCAAATTTATAAGGGCTAAATTTATTTTTATCATGTAAAATGGCCACAAACTATCAAAAAATGAGTCATTTTGCATTTGTATAATGGCCACAAGCCCTCTATCTCTTTTTATCATGCAAAATGACCAAATTTTTAAGGGCCAAATTTATTTTTATCATTCAAAATGGCCACAAGCTCTTCAAAAATTGTCTCTTTTTGTTCATATAACTAGCAGAGTGCCCGCTCGATGCGCGGGCTAGAATTTATAAAGTTTAATAATGAGAACATAATATATTATTTGTTTAAATAAAAATTGGAACCATATGTGATGACATTTACAAATATATTACTTTTGCGTGTATAGTCCTGTCATAGGTATTTTTGGTTATTTATTTATATAAAATATACATGTTATCCATTTTTCATTTATCTTCTGATCATGCATGTCATACTAATTGTATTCTTTGTGACCACTCGTGTTGGATATATTTATATTTTTTAAATACATTGTCAATCTATATGGAATTAGTAGGTTTAGTTTTTAATCATTGTAAATTTTATATCTACTATATCTCTTAATGTGAAAAAATATATTTTTTACCATAGCAAGTCATTTATATATTCTTGTTGAAATACGGAAAATGCTTATACTTTATAGTGCAACAGAATGATTAAATAAGTACCATCATATTTATTCACTTAGCAAATGTTCTTTCGTCAGAAGTATGTGTTTGAGTCGTTTTGAAGGAGTAAAATCAATAAGAATGAGACTGGACTTACAATTTTTCCCCACTTTGCTCGTGCCCCTCCTTGACATTAAGCTTGATGGTAATGCATACTGAGAAGTACTCTATAAACTATTTTCAGTATGCTATATAAATTTCATAAGCTCTATGGAATAGTTGTAGGTTAACAATATTTTACAACAATAATTAATAGTCCGGAAATATAGAAAGCGAAGCATGCAATTCTTTCCGAAATATCAATTGTTACGCCTCACAATATAAAGATAGTGACTTAAAAAAGTTAGTACAATAGCAGTTGCGGGTTCTTTGGAGTGGGTGTTCCTTCACCGCGGCGGAACTTTCATGTGTTTGCTCCTCCCATAGGAGCAAGCTTCCCGTTGGTTTGTGCTTGTATGGTTGGCATGTTTTTCTTCTGTTCACTATGTAATCAATGGACTTAACCCATGTTATACCGATATTCAAGTGGGCTTGGCCCTTGATGTATTGGCATTCACTTGTTTTTCTACCAATAAACTCGGTAACAATCCATTCGTTTCAGAAGAAAAAAAAGTTAGTCTCGGGGGAAGTAAAATAGTACAGACTGTTAGAGTAGTCATTATGGTATACGACTTCTAGTCCAAGTCAGTTTTGTACCCCTACCCCAAGTCGGTTTGTACCCTCTTATATACTCTTGTATGCCGCACCAAATCATAATAAGCAACCGTTTTATTCAGCTTTCATGGTATCAGATACCGGTCCCCGGGTTTAGGGTATGGCTCCGCCAACGCCGCCGCCCCCGCCCGCCTACTTCGAGCGCCGGGCCGCACTCATCGCCAAGGTTGCCAACGCCGCGGCCGCTTCTCTCTCGGCCCTCACCATAGCTCCACAAAACTACCCTGCACCCATCCTCGCCGCACCAATATCTCTTGCTGACACAATCTCCGACGTCAGCCCCTACATCCCCATAGTTCTTGATCTCGCCGCCCACAACTACTACCATTGGAGACATCTCTTCGATCTCCACCTCGGCCGCTGCAACCTGCGCTCGCATGTCGCCGCCAACTGTTTTCCCCGCCCCGACGATCCGCAATGGTTGAAAGACGATCTCGCGATCGTCCAGTGGTTCTACACCCGCATCACCACCGAGATCTTCAACATGCTCGATCACGACGGCGCCACCGCTGCCAACATCTGGCACTCCCTCCGTCAGCTCTTCCAAAGCAACACCGACGCTCGGAAAAATGCTCTCCACACCGAGCTTCGCAATATGGTGCAAGGAGACGCCCCGGTGAACCTGTTCTGCCAGCGCGTTAAGACCATCGGCGATGAGCTCCGCGAACTCGGCGATACAGTTAGCGACTCACAGCTAATCAATATCGTCGTCGTCGGCCTCAGCGAAGACTTTGACAAGCAAGCCTCGTTCATACCGATGATACGGCCCCCTCCTACCTTTGCTGAAGTACGTTCCTTGCTACAACTCGCGGCGGAAACACAAACTCGCAAGGACTCTCGCCCCAAGGTCTTTCATGCTGCGGCTCGTCCTCCTCTGTCGTCTACACCAGCGCCGCCTTCCAGGCCGGCTCCTGCCGCCGGGCCGTCCGCATCGTCATCTGTTGAACCGCCCCCAGGCTGGCGTCCTAGTCCGAACTACCGCGGCAAAAACCTTATCTACAGGCTGCCGCCAACTCGTTCGGTTCCGCCTACGACATCACCAGCACCGAGTCCTGCACCACCCACCAGTGCTCCATCTGCGGTTGCATGGCGGCCTCCTCATGATCCCTGGATGGGGCTTGTTCAAGCATGGCCCATGCCCTGGTCCGCTCCGTCCACCCTCGGTGCTCCGCCGGCATACTCAGGTGCCTGGCAACCCGGCCTTCGGCCGCCTACTGGTGCTCCCGGGGTTCTCAACCCCCGACAGCCGGCCAATGCCTATCACGCCACCCCGACGTATGCTCCTTATGGTCATTACAGCACCGACGGCGACGCCTACTACACACCTCAGCCGGCCCTGCTCCCGACGCCAGCCCCACCACAGCCGGCCAATGCCTACTACACTCCCCAGCCGGCCCTACTGCCTTCACCATCGTATCCGCCGGCACTGCTTCCGACGCCACCCTCACTTGCGACGCCGAGCTGGGATCAAGCTGCCTTTCTCCAGGCCATGAATAACTTTGCTGCACAAGGAAACTCAGGTACGGATTGGATCTTTGATTCAGGGGCCTCTAGTCATATGTCTGCATCTAGTAATTGGTTATCTTCTTGCACTAAATCTCCTTTCCCTTCCATTATCCTTGGAGATGGATCATCTATTCCTATATATTGTGTTGGTCAGGCTCAACTTCCCTCTTCCACCAAACCTCTTTTACTTCGCGATGTTCTAGTTGCACCCGCCCTCATTAAAAATCTTATCTCTGTTCGCCAATTTACTTGCGACAATCTAGTTTCGGCTGAATTTGACCCTTTTGGTCTATCTGTGAAGGATTACCTGACCAAGGCCGAGATCGCTCGCTTCAATAGCTCCGGTGATCTTTATTCTCTTAATGGAGTTCCTGCCGCCACCCCTCCAACATCCATGCTGGCCTCCGTCGATCTCTGGCATCGTCGCTTGGGCCATCCCAACCCCGCCGTCTTAGCTTCTATGCTTAGTGAATTTACCATACCATGTAATAGGGACTCTCATAATTCTGTGTTTTGCGAGTCTTGTCAATTAGGCAAACATGTGCGTCTTCCCTTTAGTTCCTCTAGTTCTTGTAGCACTTATCCCTTTGAATTAATACATTGTGATTTATGGACCTCTCCCATTGCAAGTGTTTCGGGTTTTTAATACTACCTTGTTATCCTGTAACATCCCAAATTTTCAATTTGGTATGTTATACATAGATCATCATTGCATAATCATGTTTTATTGCATTTTTGCCAAATCCTCGATAATCCTAAGCAACTCAAGGACCCTCGGAGAGAGTTGGGGATTTTCTCAAATTTTCATATTTGATTTTCATCAAATTATAAACGAGGATTTGGTTTTAATTATTTTTCTCTCCGGAAAAATATTTCATTTTAAAAATAAACGAGAGGAGAAAATATGACTTCTCCAAAACAATTGAAATATTGGAGGAAAAGTGTTAAAATCATTTATTGGAATTTATTTGCATTTTATTTGCAATTTTAATTGCATTAAAAATATTGCATGTTTTCAAAATATTTATTTTGTGTTAAAACAATGTTCACCCTATTCTAGATTTTCTAACTAGACGGGGAAAATTTATTTTATCTTTTTTGGACTTTTATTTATTTTTCTACGAATATTTTTCCGCGGAACGTAAAAAAAAAAAACTGCGCGCCGCCCGACCGGGCGGAGGCCCAGCCGAGCGCCGGCCCACCCCGCGTCGTCCTCCTCGCGCACGAGCGCCTCCGCCGCCCGGAGTCCGTGGCGAGCACGGGACCCCGCCGCCTGCCCCCTTCCCCAAGCCACCTCCGCCCCCCCATATATATAGCGCCCCCCTCCTCTTCTCTCACCCCGCCGCCGCCCGCACCTGCCCGCCACGAGCCGCCGGAGCCGGAGCCCCGACGCCCGAAGGCCGCCGCCGCCGTTCGGCGCCGCACGCCGCCCCCTCGCCGCCCCTCGCCCACCCCGAGCACCCCCGCAGCCCCGCCGCCCTCGCCGCCCTCCGCCGACCCCGCCGGAGCCCCGCCCCCGACGAGGTACCTCGCCGCCGTTCGGTTTGCCGGTTTTTGGTTTAAAAAAACTGTTCGTTTAAAAAAAACCCTAGATCGGTTTTTTTTCGGTTTTGTTATTTTGCGAGCGTTCACCGACACGTTCGTTTTAGCGAACGCGTTCGTCGGATTTTCTCTGCTAACGAACGTCCGTTCTTTAACCGTTCGTCCGTTTTTCCTTTTTCGTCGGATTTTTCCGCGATTTTCTCAGATTCGATTTCTGATCGAATCTTCGTTTCTGTTTAACTTTTCGCTCGTTTATCGGAATCAGGCGATTCAAGCGCCTAGAGTTTCATCTCGAAATTCTCTTTCTGTTTAACCTACTCAAACAAGTTTTTGCTACTGTAAAATTTGACCTAGATTCAGATTAGTAAACGAAGCTTGTTTCTTTCGCAGTTTGACTTTCGTTGCTTCGTTCGAGTTGATTCTTTTTGCAAACCGGAGTTCTTAAGTTGAACTTTCTGGTTGGATCTTTCATTCGAGTTTTACCTGTGCATTAGATGAGTACTTATTGTTTGCTTGTTTGTTGGCGATAGAGTACCCGGAGTGTGCCGCTTGTTACTTCGAATCGCTAGGTTTCGCGGATCATCAGCAAGGCAAGTAACACTTTGATCATACCTTCCATACCCAGTTTTTATTGCATTAGATCTATTCCTCCAACATTGCATGATTAGGTTCTAATTAAATTGTGGGTATTGGGAAGTAGTTGAGGTAGTACCTATTACCTGTTCTCTTATCAAACCCTTGGGAGTTACTTCTACGTTGCTATTATATTGCCATGCTATGCTTGTAGACGTGGATTGGGTTTAAGAGATTTCCATGACAGATGTGAGATTGTTAATTAATGGTTTACTTAAGGTGGCAACTAAAACCCACATCTGGGTGGATTGAGGTACCTGGGTATTCCAGGATTGCCTGTTTTTCTTTTGGACCGCCACCCAGGTTCAAAGGGATCATAAGATTATTCATGCTAGAAACTTCCGTGTGCAGCCGCAAGCTATTATGGGCTCTAGCATAGTTGACTAAGTTGTGTGAACTCTTACAGTGGTAGACTAGCAGATGTAGGGGAAAGTAGGTGTAACTGTCTACCCATACGTAAGGTGCAAACACTTCTGAAAGACTGTGTCTCGGTCATCCGTTTCTCAAACATCATGTAGTGCGAGAATCAAGCGGAGGCGATCGAGTCTTGTGGGGAAAAGTGCACAAACCTCTGCAGAGTGTACAAACTAATCATGGTTAGCCATGTCCCCGGTTATGGACAACTTGAGTATCTAGTATTTGGATTATCATGTGAATCTCATCACCATGTTACCTTTTAATTAATTTTGTTGGGTTATTGATGATTTTTAATTGGGATTGAGATGCTGTCAACCATCTCAATGTTTAACAACCACCATGATAGTTAAATAAATTTATTCCTTTGAAGTAGGGAAAAATTGGCTTTTCGCAAAACTGTAACCATAGAGCTTTCCACCAGCCATATATGCATGCAGTATAGCATTATTACTGTTCATTATTCTCTATGTGTTACTTTGCCAGCATATTCTATGTGCTGACCCGTTTTCGGGCTGCAACGTTTCATGTTGCAGACTTTTCAGACGACGAGTAAGGTGCCTTAGGTCGTGGTCTTATACTCAGTGATGCCGCTGGAGTTGATGGACTCACTTATCTTCCAAGTCTTCCGCTGTTATCGTTTTTAGATGGCCTTAAGCCATATTTATCATACTTAATCTCTTTGGAGATATTCGATGTAATAAGTGTGTGATTGCTACTCTGTTATAATCCTCCATTTGCACTGTGCGTGTCAGCATTACTGATCCAGGGATGACACTGGTGCACAGCAGCACAGACCATTTGAGGTCTGGTCGCTACATATCCTAGATGATTTCACCCACTTTGTCTGGACTTTTCCTCTACGCAACAAATCCGAGGTCCATTCTCTTTTCCTTAATTTTCAACGCTATGTGTCTGTTCACTTCTTCCTCCCAATTCGCTTTATCCAATGTGACAATGGTCGCGAGTTTGATAACATTAAAAATCGTACTTTCTTCTTACAACATGGCATCCTGCTTAGGTTCTCATGTCCCTACACCTCCCCTCAAAATGGTAAAGCAGAACGCTATCTTCGCACCCTCAATGATATAGTTCGCACTCTCCTCATTCAATCATCTATGCCTCCCATGTTTCGGGCTGAAGCCCTACACATGGCCACCTTCCTTCTAAATATTCGACCTTCTAAAACTAAACCCAACACTACTCCCTATTATTCCCTCTTTCTTTCCCACCCCGACTACTCCGCGGTTCGTGTTTTCGGCTGTCTCTGTTTTCCCAATGCCTACGCCACTTCTGCAAATAAATTGTCACCACGCTCCATCCCATGTGCTTTTCTCGGCTTCTCTGACGAGCACAAAGGCTATCGCTGTCTCGACCTTCACACCGGACACGTTCATGTCTCTCGTCATGTCACGTTTGCTGAGCACATTTTTCCTTTCTCACAACGCACTACTACACCATCCAACACCCCTAGCTCCGCAAACACCCCCTCTCCCCGTCCTTTCCAACTATATACTCCCCTACCTGCCGAACACAACTTATCACCACCACCATTAACACCCACCATAGCCAATCCCAACCATACACTCACCCCACCCGAGACGTCCCGAACACCCCCGACCCCTGCTCCCTCCCCAACACCCCCAGCCCCTCCTCCCACTCCACCACCCAGCCCTGCTCCCACTCCACCACCCAGCCCTACTCCTTCGTCCGACTCTTCCGCTGCGCCGGACTCACCAGTACCCACCTTACCCCCTCGTGCTATTCCTATAGCAGCCCCGATTAATGATCATCGCATGCGTACTAGGGCCAAATCAGGATTTCATCAACCCCAAGACCGCCTAAACCTTCATACCTCCGTATCTCTCACTTCTCTTTCAAAGAATTACAAAACTGCTCTACTTGATCCCAATTGGGCCGCTGCCATGCAAGAAGAATATAATGCTTTACTTCAAAACAACACCTGACAACTTGTTCCTCGTCCTCCCAATACAAATATTGTTTCTGGCAAATGGATTTTTCGCCAAAAGTTCCACTCCGATGGGAGCCTCTCACAATATAAAGCCAGGTGGGTTTGTCGTGGCTTTTCTCAGCAACAAGGAATTGATTACGAAGAAACCTTCTCTCCTGTTGTTAAACCTAGCACCATTCGCACCGTTCTTAGTGTTGCTGTCTCCTCTTCATGGCCCATTCACCAACTTGATGTGAAAAATGCTTTCCTCCATGGTTCCCTTCAAGAAACTATCTACTGCCAGCAACCTCTGGGTTTTGAAAATCCATCCTTTCCAACTCATGTATGTCTTCTTCAGAAATCTCTCTACGGTCTTAAACAGGCCCCACGAGCTTGGTTTCAACGCTTCTCCTCCTTCATTCAAACAATAGGCTTCACTCCATCTCTCTCCGACACCTCTTTTTTTGTGTATCATCAAACTTCTGACACTGCCTATTTACTTCTCTATGTAGATGATATCATTCTTACCGCCTCCTCTCAAAAGTTCTTAGATCATATTGTCTCTCTTCTTAGATCTGAATTTTCTATGACTGACCTAAGACTCCTTCATCATTTCTTAGGCATTGCTGTTGTTCGAGATTCCTCCAGCCTTTTTCTTTCCCAACGCCAGTATATTCTTGATCTTCTTAATCGTGCTGGTATGCTTGACTGTCAATCATCTCGCACTCCTGTCGATACTAGTTTTAAACTTTCGGCTACCGGTGAACCCTTTTCCGATCATACTCTCTATCGTAGCCTAACAGGTGCTCTCCAATATCTCACCATTACTCGTCCTGAAATCTCTTTTGCTGTTCAACAAGCATGTCTCTATATGCATGATCCCCGGGTTCCTCACTATAATCATGTTAAACGCATTCTTCGGTATTTAAAAGGAACTCTCAATCATGGTCTCCACCTCAATAATTCTTCTTCAAACTCGCTTACCGCATACTCTGATGCAGACTGGGCTGGTTGTCCTGACACTCGAAGGTCCACTTCCGGTTTTTGTGTTTTTCTTGGTAACAATTTGATTTCTTGGTCTTCGAAAAGATAGGTTACAGTCTCACGTTCGTCGGCCGAGGCTGAGTATCGCGCTGTGGCACATGCCGTTGTAGATACAATCTGGATTCGGCAGTTACTCTCCGAGCTACATAGGCCTATTGAGCAGGCCACTATTGTCTACTGTGACAACATATCAGCAGTCTACATGACCAGCAATCCAGTTCAACACCGACGCACAAAGCATATTGAGATTGATATTCATTTTGTTCATGAAAATGTTGCTCTTGGTCAGGTTCGGGTGCTTCATGTTCCCTCTACGGCTCAGTTTGCTGACATTTTCACCAAGGCACTGCCTACTAAGCCGTTTCAAGATATCTGTTTCAGTCTCAACGTCGTCGAGCCTGCCGTTGATACTGCGGGGGGATGTTAGAGTAGTCATTATGGTATACGACTTCTAGTCCAAGTCAGTTTTGTACCCCTACCCCAAGTCGGTTTGTACCCTCTTATATACTCTTGTATGCCGCACCAAATCATAATAAGCAACAGTTTTATTCAGCTTTCAAAGACCATACAATATTGCAAACTAATTAAGCAAGACATAAAAAGGAAGAATTGAACATACAAATGTTTGTAGTTAAGATATAAGACAAAGTTCAGAGAAACCACAAAGTTATTAAATGTGTATTAATACTTTGTCCAAAAGGATTTTGTAAAATTTGATTATCAAAGAGGGTATTACACTTCCCGTAAAAAAAGATGGTATCACACTCTTATAAAAACAATATGAATTGAAATTATGCTCATAAAAATATAAGCCAGATAAAAGGTGAGAAATGGAAAACTGATACTCGAAGTAGTGTGTCGATCCTTTTGTTTTTCCATATTGGTTCCCATATGTTTTGGGTACACCAAGTGATTTTACGTATAAGCTTGTACATGAAATCATTAATGAGACCCTCTTCTCTGTAGTTACCCGAGTAGGTTAAAGTTTAAGATCGGACTGATTGGAAATTTTGAATTGAAACTATAAAATTACACATGCAAGTGGATCTGCAGTCAAGTTTTTTCTTAAACACAAACATACACGTACTTGATTCAGTAAATTACATTTTTGGAATTAAATTTAGCTATATTTCCAAACCTGCACATTATGGTCTATAGGGAACATACCAATTTGTACTTTTGCTATTGGCCTCTTATTTGGTATTGAAACAATGATGATGCCTTTTGTGGAAAAAGAGAATTTCTTAATTTTAAGATGTTTGGAATAAAATGGTGTGGCTCTTGTTAATTCAAGGCATGTCTACTGATTTGATAGTGCGGCTTACTCCATACATATCTGCTAAGATCATGTGGTGCAACCTACTTTTGTGAGAAAAGCGATTATAGGTGTGTGTTATAAAATTTTGTTCCTCTGTCCCAAATTATAAGACTTTTTTGGTAGCCTACCAAAAAAATCTTATAATTTGCATAACAGACTAATCAGTAGAATGAATCATTTATCCAAGTAATGTACACAAACTTTAGAACCTCTTGTGGGTCTGCAAGCTTATTTCTGATCAACGTCCATATTGTTTCTTGATTCGATACTCATGATGCCCCTGAATCTAACATGATAGTCATCAGCTTTGTAGACCCTGTCCTTTTCCTATCTCAAAACCTGAAGTGTCCAGAACAATGGACCAACTTGTACATGAACCTTTACATCACTCATAAATTTCTAATATCGATCTACTATATGGAAAATATTTTTATCACAAATCGGTTTATGATATTTCCGCCTTTCTAATCAAATAACTTTTTTTACTTTCACTACCCAAAGTTAGAAACATAGAATGTGGTTCTTAGAAAAGTACGCATGAAGCCAATAGCAACAGTACAGTGCAGAAGTGAAAATAATAATAATTTCAGAAGCATTTTTATGTACCAGTGTTAACAACTACACAATCATACAAAACATAATGCATCAAAGATTCAAGGTGTGTTCAATTTCATCGAGAAAAAGGTGTTTTCACTTACCTAATATTTAATTCAGCCATTAGTACACAATTTGATATGTGAGCATGTGGAAGCACATAAGCTGTAGGTGTCGTCGTCGCATTGCTGAATGTTAGAAATGAATCATAAAAAAGGGGAGGATCATTATTTTATTTGAATAAAAAAATTATAAGTGAACCTGTTTTTGGGACCGTAATATGTGACTCGGACTGCCATGTAACAATATGACGCAGGGTTCTGAGATCACGAAGGAGAGCGTGAAATATATACCAAAAAATTGATGGAAAAGTTTAAAGAGAAATTGTTGTCAAGAATTTTTTTTGTAAACTATTACATACTGATTAGGCTAATAATTTTAGATGCTACAACAGTGTGTCCTTATTTTATAAATTTTGCTCAACAAAACAAATGATGACGCACACCTCTTATTTTGCATGTTATACAATATTGTTTTAATTTTGTATTATTGACATATGCACAGAACCAAATGCACAGAACCACGAATAATGTACAGATCTTGTTTTACGTAGTTTATGCTAATAAAAATTTGAAGATTTATTGTTGTACTTCTTCCGTCCCAAAATAAGTGTTTCGATCTTAGTAAATTTTGTACTAAATTTATACCAAGGTTGAAACATTTTATTTTGGGATAGAGGAGTATTATACATGCGTGCAGAGACGGATCAGTAGAAAAGAATACCTCACGTACGTGACTGCACCAAGCTGTGAGCTGTGTGTAGAAAATTTTACAATCAACCTTGTATCAATGGCTGGACCATAATTGCATCGTTCTGGCCGTTCCTATTGATCAAGTATTCCATTATTCATGTACTCACGAGCGGCCGGCGACCCAGGCAACACACGTACAAAGCATTGGCTCTAGTCAAACCATCCTTAATTACTCCGGCCATTCTTGCCTTGCTTCGACCGCTATATATCAGCGGCCAGAGTCTTCAAAAGCTCGGCACCTCGTGCCGCCTCGTCCGCGTACCCACGCCCATACATGCATTGGCGCTAGTTAAATATTCTCTGGATCTCCATGTAGCTCTTTTGAACGTAAATACATGGGCAAAGCAAGCATAGAGCCGGATGTTCTAGTGTACATACATGGGATTGACGTCTGGGCGGCCAGCCGAGCGCAGCGATTAGAACTTGGCGGCCGCGACAACATCTTGGATAGAAGCTCCATAACCTAATAACCTAACTTTTTCTAGCTTTGTAAATTGAAGGGGTATGATAAAAAATAATGAAGGGCATTGGTGGGTAATTTGTTTGAACTATTATATAGACTATTTAGGAGATCCATTGGTCGTAATCAGCTAGTCAGATTAATTAATGGTAGGATGTTTCTAATTTTTGTGGGATTTTCTAGCTCGTTAATTACTTTTTTATATATAATAGATATAGGGTTTGACCACGGATTCCCACCCGTGCAATTAGCTTCTTTTCCTTCTTCTTTTCAAACCACCGTTTCCCACGCGTGTACACTCCCGATGCTGCGGTCGGTTTGAAAATGGGCTACTAACTTCACATTTGACCCCGTTATTCCCACAGCCAAATAACACATTGCACTACGGCTATTTAAGCCACCCTCTGCCTCTGCCATCCCTCATCCATCTGCCCTTCTTGCTCTTCGACCCCTTCTCCGTCTTCTGCACATACCTCAGCCATGCAGTACACCGGACCAACCTACCGCTTCCCACCCACCATGCCGGAGAGGCTCTACCCTACCGGCGTGTACGCTGATCGCACACTACGTGTGTGGGCGATATCAAGGCTGAGGACCGCAAGGAACTTCGCCGAGTTCTTCCTCGCGTCCGGCTACCACCACCTCCCGAGGGGATCTCCAACGATGTTCAGCATCGAGGAGGTCATCCAAAACCGGGTGGTGATTGCTCTCCTTGCCCACTTCACCAACACATTCGACGCCTTCTACCTCCTCGGTCGGGTGTTTTGGTGTGGCTCCGAGTTCATCGCTTTCACCACCCACAACAGGTTCACGGAGTACAACAACATCTTCCCCACCGCGACACGCATGCACACTCTTCCGTACCCCATCGACAACGCCCCGGAGGAGCAGTGAAAAGGGCGCCCGGAGGAGGAGCGAGCTAGAGAAGGCGGCGGCTAGGGTTCTAAACCCTCTATCTTTTTTTAGTCTATGTTATGTTAAGTTGTAATTGAACTATGTTGGAGTTGCTATGGGCTTGTTGGCCCTTTTCTTAAATTCTACTATTAAGTTTTCTATCTATTCTATTATTAAGTTCTTCCTAGTTTGAGCTATGTGATCGTGCTATGGGCTTGTTGGCCCTATCTACATATTGGGATTGCATATTTGTTGATTATTTTCTTAGAGAGCTCGGCTTGTTAGTAGGGCTCCCTTGTTAGTAACCACCTAGCTAATGCATGCAAGCAAGCTTTGTTAGTAGGGATGAATGAGTACAACTAAGCAAGGGAGTGGTTCTTTTTTTACACAAGCCACAAATATGTAGCCACCTAGCTAGAAGAGAGAAACTAGCGGCAGTGACCGTCGCTGCATCCGTGGCGGCTGGCGTGCAAGAAAGCTGCTCCGTCAGTGCATCGTGGCGGACGCATCGGTGCATGCAGGCACGGTCGGCGCATCATGGGATCGTGGCATCGGCGCATGCAGGCTCGATCGACGCATTCAGGCAGGGTTTGCTGGGTGCATGCATAGCAGGCTTCTGTCCTGGCGGCGTGCGCATACGTTTATTGCAAGGGACGGCCCAACGAAACCACATCCCAATGGTCGAACAGCAACACCACCCAACGCTGCACAGTCCAGCGTGGCCCCACTAGTCAGAGTTAACGGTCAAGCCTTTGACCTAAGGGCAACGTCCGTTGTGCCCAGTTATGAGGGTTTCTGGCAAGGGAGTGGGGAAAATTGAGCAAAAGTTAAGAGCGCGGGGATGAATTAGTAGAGCTAAGGAACCAGGGGCACAGATGTAAAAATCCCTAAAAAAGAGAAAAAGACCCAAATAAAAAAAGATGAGAGAAAAAGAGAGAAGGGACACACTACTAGAAAAATGCCTGCTAGTGGCGCACCTGTTTTGCCTACTAATGGCGCACTACAGGTGCGCCACTAGCACCACGCCACTAATGGCGCACCACAGGTGCGCCATTAGTATAGCCATTACTATCTGACTTAGTAATGGCGCACCACATAGAAGTGCGCCATTAGTAACAATTTTTTTTCAACTTTTTTTTCATTTTTTTTTCTTTTTTTCTTAATCTCGGGTCACTATGGCTTAATCTCGGGTCAATATGCTTAATCTCAAGTCAAATCGCACTAAGTGGTCAAACTTCCCGGAAGGTCACCCATCCTCACACTACTCCAGCCCGAGCATACTTAACTTCACAGTTCTATCCAACCCCAACACCACCTCACTTAACAGGCACTTGTTGATATATCTACCATATCAATCCTATTAAACCTCGTTGATGTCTAGGACTTTGTTCATGTTCATGAGTATGATGAAATTTTGGAAAATATTTCAAACTTCCCGGTCATATTACGTATCATTTTTTGAAAAAGAATTACAAAAAAAAATTCAAAACCAATTTTTTTCTGTTACTAGTGGCGCACCTAGCAAACGGTGCGCCACTAGTAAGTTTGAATTTTTTTGCCTCTAGATCTTGAAAGCCCCGTAACTTTTTTTCTGTTAGGTTTTTGAGGATTTTGAAAATGTTTAACGGGCTTCCCCCGGTTAAATTCGGATGTAACTTTTCGAGTAGATGATTTTTCATATAAAAAACTTTTTAATCTGAGTTCGTATGCAAAAGTTATGCCCATTTTACAAATTCCAGAGAGATTTTGCAAATAAAGTCGAAATTCATATTTGTAAATTTTCCCAACAACTAGACCACATATCACATGGGAAACTTATTTTCTTTTATTTTTTTGACATTTCCATCATTTTCTTTTATTTTTTTAAAACAGAAAAGGCGGTCCACCGGTGGGGGGTGCATTCGGTGGAATTTTTGGGTCAAGTTAGTAATGGCGTACCGTGGGAGTGGTGCGCCATTACTAGTTGTGAACTAGTAATGGCGCACCACTCCCACGGTGCGCCATTACTAGTTTTGAAAAAAAATAAAAAAAATTGAAAAAAATTACTAGTGGCGCACCGTGGATGTTAACTAGTAATGGCGCACTATCCCCTGGTGTGCCATGACTAGTTTTAAAAAATAAATAAAAAAAGTTTGAAAAAATTTGAAAAAAATACTAGTGGCGCACCGTGGATGTGGTGCACCATTACTAGTTTAACTAGTAATGACGCACTATCCCCTGGTGCGCCATTACTAGTTTTGAAAAATAAAATAAAAAAATTGTTACTAGTGGCGCACCGTGGATGTGGTGCGCCATTAGTATTTGGACACTAATGGCGCACCAACACATGGTGCGCCATTAGTATATAGTAGTGGCGCACCACATGTCTGGTGCGCCATTAGTGTCCATATCATCTATAGCCCTTTTCCTAGTAGTGACAATGTTACTATCCTTTTACCACACTTGTGCTTCAAAGTAGCACCATGATCTTCATGATAGAGAGTCTCCTATGTTGTCACTTTCATATACTAGTGGGAATTTTACATTATAGAACTTGGCTTGTATATTCCAGTGATGGGCTTCCTCAAAATGCCCTAGGTCTTCGTGAGCAAAGCGAGTTGGATGCACACCCACTAGTTTCTTTTGTTGAGCTTTCATACACTTATAGCTCTAGTGCATCTGTTGCATGGCAATCCCTACTCACTCACATTGATATCTATTGATAGGCATATCCATAGCCCGTTGATACGCCTAGTTGATGTGAGACTATCTTCTCCTTTTTGTCTTCTCCACAACCACCATTCTATTTCACATATAGTACTATGTCCATGGCTCACGCTCATGGATTGCGTGAAGATTGAAAAAGTTTGAGAACATCAAAAGTATGAAACAATTGCTTGGCTTGTCATCGGGGTTGTGCATGATTTAAATATTTTGTGTGATGAAGATAGAGCATAGCCAGACTATATAATTTTGTAGGGATAACTTTCTTTGGCCATGTTATTTTGAGAAGACATGATTGCTTTGTTAGTATGCTTGAAGTATTATTATTTCTATGTCAATATGAAACTTTTATCTTGAATCTTTCGGATGTGAACATTCATGCCACAATAAAGAAAATTACATTGAGAATTATGCTAGGTAGCATTCCACACCAAAAATTCTGTTTTTATCATTTACCTACTCGAGGACGAGCAACAATTAAGCTTGGGGATGCTTGATACGTCTCCAACGTATCTATAATTTTTGATTGTTCCATGCTATTATATTATCTGTTTTGGATGTTTAATGGGCTTTATTATGCACTTTTATATTATTTTTGGGACTAACCTACTAACCAAAGGCCCAGTGCAAATTGCTGTTTTTTTGCCTATTTCAGTGTTTTGCAAAAAAGGAATATCAAACGGAATCCAAACGGAATGAAACCTTCGAGAGAGTTATTTTTGGAACAAACGCAATCCAGGAGACTTGGAGTGGACGTCAAGGAAGCAACGAGGTGGCCACGAGGTAGGGAGGTGCGCCCGGGTGGGTAGGCGCGCCCCCACCCTCGCGGGCCCCTCGTGGCTCCACCGACCTACTTCTTTCGCCTATATATACTCATATACCCCGAAAACATCCAAGAGCACCACGAAACCCTATTTCCACCGCCACAACCTTCTGTACCCGTGAGATCCCATCTTAGGGCCTTTTTGGCGTTCCGCCGGAGGGGGAATCGATCACGGAGGGCTTCTACATCAACACCATAGCCTCTCCGATGATGCGTGATTAGTTTACCATAGACCTTCGGGTCCATAGTTATTAGCTAGATGGCTTCTTCTCTCTCTTTGGATCTCAATAGAAAGTTCTCCTTCATTCTCTTGGAGATCTATTCGATGTAATTCTTTTTGCGGTGTGTTTGTCGAGATCCGATGAATTGTGGGTTTATGATCAAGATTATCTATGAACAATATTTGGTTCTTCTCTGAATTCTTATATGTATGATTTGATATCTTTGCAAGTCTCCTCGAATTATCACTTTGGTTTGGCCTACTAGATTGATCGTTCTTGCAATGGGAGAAGTGCTTAGCTTTGGGTTCAATCTTACGGTGTCCTTTCGCAGTGACAGCAGGGGCAGCAAGGCGCGTATTGTATTGTTACCATCGAGGATAAAAAGATGGGGTTTGTATCATATTGCTTGATTTTATCCCTCTACATCATGTCATCTTGCCTAATGCGTTACTCTGTTCTTATGAACTTAATACTCTAGATGCATGCTGGATAGCAGTCGATGTGTGGAGTAATAGTAGTAGATGCAGAATCATTTCGGTCTACTTGTTGCTGACTTGATGCCTATATACATGATCATGCCTAGATATTCTCATAACTATGCGCTTTTCTATCAATTGCTCGACAGTAATTTGTTCACCCACCATAGAATTTGCTATCTTGAGAGAAGCCACTAGTGAAACCTATGGCCCCCGGGTCTATCTTCCATAATCTCCCTTTAATTAGCTATTTCTGTTGCCGTTTATTTTGCAATCTTTACTTTCCAATCTGTATCATAAAAATACCAAAAATATTTATCTTATTATCTCTACCAGATCTCACTTTTGCAAGTGGCCGTGAAGAGATTGACAACCCCTTTATCGCGTTGGTTGCAAGGTTCTTATTTATTTTTGCAGGTATGAGGGACTTTCGTGAAGCCTCCTACTGGATTGATACCTTGGTTCTCAAAAACTGAGGGAAATACTTACGCTACTTTGCTGCATCACCCTTTCCTCTTCAAGGGAAAACCAACGCATGCTCAAGAGGTAGCAACAGTTAGAATAGATCAGAGGAACATGTCAACCTCAGTGAGGGCACTAGTCCAAGCAGCAGCTATGATGAGGGAAGTAGAAGCACTTCTAGCAACTTGCCTAAAGCTGCTACCAGACAGAGGAAGAAGAGAAATTCTGACAGTGAGGATGAAGACTTTGTAATTGAGGAAGAAGTGACCTCAAAGAAGAAAGTCCTTAAGAAGGAATATGCTGCAGCTGCTATCAGCAAGCCCGGCCTCCAGAGGAAATCTCCTGCCAGGAGAGCTCCTATGTCAAAAGTAAGATAGTCAACTGTGCCTCAAGAAACTATGAAGTTCACTGTTGAACAATCTGATGATGAGGGTGGTGATGGAAAGAAGAAGAAGAGGGCCAGAACAACCACTGCTAAGGTTCATGGCAAACCTTCCATGATGGAAGAAGATGAGGAGGAGGAAGAGCAAGCAGAAGCACCACCTGCCAAGTCTTAGAAGTTAATCGCTGATGCCATTAAGACTGGTGCTGCTCCCTCCAAGCCTGATACGTCTTCAACGTATCTATAACTTTTGATTGTTCCATGCTATTATATTATCTATATTGGATGTTTTATATGCATTGATATGCTATTTTATATTACTTTTGAGACTAACTTATTAACCTAGAGCCCAGTGCCAGTTTCTGTTTTTCCTTGTTTTTGAGTTCTACAGAAAAGGAATATCAAACGGAGTCCAAATGGAATAAAACTTTTGCGATGATTTTTCTTGGACCAGAAGACACCCATGTAACTTGGAGAGAGGGCCAGAAGATCCCCGAGGAGGCCACAAGCCTCAGGGGTGTGCCCTAGGGAAGGTGCCCTGAGGGTTCGTGGGCCCCTCGGGAGTCCCCTAACCCTAAAACCAGCTCTACAAATTCCCAAATATTCCCAAACCACCAGAAGCGTCCACCAAAATACTTTTCCACCGCCGTAACCTTCTGTTCCCGTGAGATCCCATCTTGGCGCCTTTTCTGGCACCCTGCCGGAGGGGGATTCGATCACGGAGGGCTTCTACATCAACCCTATTGCCCTTCCGATGAAGCGCGAGTAGTTTACCATAGACCTACGGGTCCATAGCTAGTAGATAGATGGCTTCTTCTCTCTCTTTGATATTCAATGCAATGCTCCCCTCGATGTTCTTGGAGTTCTATCCGATGTAATCTTCTTTTGCGGTGTGTTTGTCGAGATCCGATGAATTGTGGATTTATGATCAAATTATCTATGAATATTTTTTGAGTCTCTTATGAATTCTTATATGCATGATTTGATATCTTTATTTCTCTCAATTATCGATTTGGTTTGGCCAACTAGATTGGTTCTTCTTGCAATGGGAGTGGTGCTTAGTTTTGGGTTCAATCTTGCGGTGTCCTCACCCAGTGACAAAGTAGGGGTAGCGAGGCACGTATTGTATTGTTGCCATCAAGGATAAAAAGATGGGGTTTTCATCATATTGATTGAGTTTATCCCTCTACATCATGTCATCTTACTTAAGGCGTTACTCTACTATTATGAACTTAATACTCTAGATGCATGCTGGATAGCGGTCGATGTGTGCAGTAATAGTAGTAGATGCAGGCAGGAGTCGGTCTACTTGACAAGGACATGATGCCTATATTCATAATCATTACCTTGTATATCGTCATAACTTTGCGCTTTTCTATCAATTGCTCGACAGTGATTTGTTCACCCACCGTATGTTTTATTTCAAGAGAGAAGCCTCTAGTGAAACCTATGGCCCTTGGGTCTATTTTCCATCATATATTTTCATATCTATAAGCCAAAAAACCCCAAAATGCCTTGCTGCAATTTATTTAGTTTTATTATGTTTTACGTTTTAGTAAACTTTTATATCTATCTCTATCAGATCTCATCCTTGCAAGTGACCGTGAAGGGATTGACAACCCCTTTATCACGTTGGGTGCAAGTGTTTGATTGTTTGTGAAAGTGCATAGATTGGAGACTTGCGTGTACCTCCTACTGGATTGATACCTTAGTTCTCAAACTGTCGGGGATATCTAGCGACATATGCCAAGGGGTGGCTTATCATGGATGGGGACAAGAGTACGTCGCCGGGCTCTAGAAGCGGGAGTGAGCGAGACCGCAGACGCCTGCGAATCTTACCCAGGTTCGGGACTCTCCGTGGAGATAACACCCCTAGTCCTGCTCTGCGGGGTCTCCGCATGATGACTATCGTCAATAGAGCAGCTACAAGATTGCTCCTTGAGCTGTTCGGCTAGAGGAGGAAGAAGGGCAAGGCTAGCTCTACTCCTCTCTCTATATGGGTGTGTGTGTTCTCAAAGGTTCTGAACCCCTTGCATGGGGAAGCCTGGGGGGTTTATATAGGCCTACCCCCAGGGGTACAATGGTAATCCGGCCGGGTGTAGGACCCGGCCGTCAGTGTCTCTAGGCGCCGGCTTCTCTGCTGGCTGCTGGGGCCCGCCGTTTGGTGAGTCCCGCCGGCTGCTGTGATCTCGGCCGACAGGTAGGGCCCGCCGCCTGCGGGTCATGCTGACTGCTTTATACTGTAGCCTCGCTCCTGATGACGGAGGCTTTGTCGGGGGAAGCATGGCTACAGTCCCGCCGTTTGGCGGGCGCTCACTGTAGCCACACCCCATCTCATCTGGTTAATGGCGCGCAGACTTCAAGAGGGAGAAGGGCCGCCTACTAGGAGTCGGCCCGCCCTCGTTGCCACCTACTTGGGGTTGGCCGCCTTCTGGTGGCTCGCGGACAGGTAGGGCCCGCTGCCTGTGGGCCATATCGACCGCCCGTCGTGGGGAGCGTGGCTCCCTCTGACGTAAGTGATGTCACGGGCTGCGTGGCAACAGTGCCGCGCTGGGCGAGGGGTGTACGCTTGGTACACCGCACTGTGGCCATGATCCGCCCTGGATTCGGGGGTGGCAGGTCGCACTGTTGCCACGCCCCGTCCCGTCACGGTTATGTGGGTGTAAACTTTGAGGGGACGAGGGGCCGCCTGCTAGGACTCGGCTCCCTCGTGGCCGCCTTCTGATGGCTTGCCGTCTTCTAGCAGCCGGCCTCCTAGACCAGCCGACCCAAGAAGCCGGCCGTCCATCTGCGAGGTGTGAGGGGAGCAGCTAGCCCTGATGTCTTGAAATACCATGGGGGATCGATGAGGCTACCCATGGTCATTTACTCCGACAGTAGTCCTCGAAGCTGGTGGGGGCGTCTGAAGAACCGAGGAGCCTCAGCGGCTTCCTACTCTGAGTGTCTTGGTAATCTTGCTTCGTCCGTCTTCGGGAGATGCCGACTGCCAGGAGCCGGCCGAGGCCGGACCGGCCGCCTGGTGAATTTGAATCGTTATGGTAGAGGCCGGGTGGCGCGCCAGCCGGGTGGTAGGCTTGCCGCCCGTTGCTTATCCGCCATGCGGCGCCAGCTGACCAGGCCAGCCTGCCAGCCCACGTGCGCGGCGGGACGTCGCCGCAGGCCCGGGCCTGCCACCACAGGGCCTCGGCACGCGCGCGGATCCGCTGCGGCCGAGGCAGGCGGTTGCGCTTCTCCGGCGCGTTAATTACAAGCCGTTATGGCACGGAAGATGCGGGGTCGTGGGGTAGTGGGCGCAGTTAATCCCATGCCCCCCCACGTCTCGCCCGCTCGGCTCCGCCACCGGGGGGCTATAATTGGGGGAGGAGGGGGCAGCAGAACACACGCGCGCCCTCCTCGCCCTTCATCTTCTTCTTCCTCTGCTTCTTGCCGCCGCCGCGCCGCTCGCCTTCTCCTTCCTCGCCGTGCCGCCGCGCCACAGAGCCATCACGACCATGGGCGGGAGGGTCGCTCGGGCGATTGGGAAGGCTCCAACGTCCAAGACGAGGACATCGCCTTTCTTCGTGCGACGCGGAGGCTACCCGGAGAGGAGTGCGTAGGGGTGCGGATTCCGTTGGAGCGGGAGATCTCGCCGGCGCCAGAGCCCGATGAGTACGTGGTCTTCCATAGCCACTTTCTCCGCGGCTTCAGCTTGCCGGCGAGTGGCTTCTTCCGCGCCTTCCTCAACAGCTACGGCCTGCAGCCGCACCACTTCACGCCAACACCGTGGTACTTCTCTCCGCCTTCGTTATTTTCTACGAAGGTTATCTCGGAACTATTGTAGGGTGAAACCCTTGAGGGGATCTTTTCACACTTGGAGGGGGGAAAAGAGGAAGAACACTCAAGAACACAAGACACAAATCACTCAAACAAACCCAAATATCACATCCACTAGAGTAGCATACATGAGATCCACAAGATTACAAGACCAATCCAAGGAAACAAGCACAAAGGTAAAGTTCTTCCCACTCCTAGAGGAGGTGAGGTCTTGATGATGATCTACTCCCTTGGGAGGTCTTGCAATCCACAAGGATTCTCCCCAAAGAGGGGTCTTGATCTCCAAGAGGAGGAGGATACAAGGAGCAAAGCTCTCTTTGGTGTTCTAAAATACTTTGCTAACCCTACAAATGACCTAGGAGATGCCCTTATATAGTTTGGGGACGAAACAAGTTGAGAGGGGGGGGGGTACAAAGGCCACAAGGCCACACACACGCGGCTGGACCGGAGGGATCCGGGCACCCGGGCACCATGGGCCGGGCACCCGGCCTGCTCAGGGGGCGGCTGGAGGGGTGGCCGGGCACCCGGGGGTGCGTTGGAGGCCAGCAGAGGAGTGGCCGGGCACCCGGGGGTGCGTTGGAGGCCGGCAGAGGAGTGGCCGGGCACCCGGGGCCTCAAGCCCGGGCACCCGGTGCAGCGCCCAGTGGCTGGTGGTGCAGGGGCCGGGCACCCGGCCGGCCAAGGCCCGGGCACCCGGGAGGTGCGCCTGTAGGCGGGCAGCGGCCCGGGCACCCGGGGGCCAAGGAGCCGGGCACCTGGACCAAGTCGGGGCAGCTCCCAGGTGGGGTGGCCGGGCACCCGGGGCTGCAGGTGCCGGGCACCCGGGGTGTCCAGGGGGTTTTGCCCCTCCTCCTCCTTCTTCACTTTTCTCGATCTCTCCTTCCTTCTCTTGCTCCATGGGTGCTCGCAGCCTCACCTTCTCCTTCTCACGATCATCTCCTTGGTATCCTAGAATGCACAACATGTCTATGAGGTAGAACCCAATTCTCATGTGATTCCGAATGAAGCTCGAAGAGGAGAGAATTCACCTTGTTCTCGATGGCGCGTGCATGTTCTCTTGTCATTGGTCCTCGTGGTGCTTGCGGTGGTGAAGGAGTGTCGATACGGGTAGGTGAGGGATGCTCCGCATCATCCCCACCCCCTGGGAGAGATCCGTCCATAGATCGTGCACTTCATCACCATGGTACTTGGCCAAGTCTTTGACGTTGAAGATGTCGCTTACGTTGTACTTGTCACATGGGATGTCGACCTTGTAGGCGTTGTCATTGTAGCGTGCTAGCACCTTGAATGGTCCGTCGGCTCTCGGGAGTAGCTTGGACTTGCGTTCCTTGGGGAAGCGGTACTTGAGTAGATGTATCCATACTTGATCACCCAGTTGGAACACCATCGGAGACTTGTTGATGTTGAGCTTGGAGGCTAGTCGTTGTACTTGGCGCTCGATCGTGGAACGTGTTTCTTCATGCATCTTCTTGAGGTAGGTGGCTCTTGCGCTTGCGTCCATGTTTGCTCGTTCTTGAAGCGGTAGAGGGAGAATGTCCAATGGCGACAAAGGGTTGAAGCCATAGACAACCTCCAAGGGGGGTTGCCGGTTGTAGAATGTTTTGCGCGGTTGTAGGCGTACTCGGCAATGGGTAGGTATTCCTCCCACTCCTTGATGTTCTTCTTTATCAACACGCATAGGAGAGTTGCAAGCGTCCGGTTGGTGACTTCCGTTTGGCCATCGGTTTGAGGGTGGTACGCCGTGGAGAAGAGTAGCTTGATGCCGAGCTTGGCGCATAACGTCTTCCAAAAGTAGCTTAAGAACTTGACATCTCGATCCGACACAATTGTCTTTGGCACACCGTGCAACCTCAAGATTTCCCTACAAAAGAGATTGGCAACATGTGAAGCATCATTATTGCATGGTATAAAATGAGCCATTTTAGAGAATCGGTCCACAACAACAAATACGGAGTCCTTGCCATTTTGAGTCCTAGGTAATCCAAGCACAAAATCCATGCTAATGTCTTCCCAAGGTTGGTGTGGAATAGGTAAAGGCATATGTAAACCATGGGATTGAGATTGTGACTTAGCTTTGCAACATGTAGAGCACCGGTTGGTGAAGCGGGCGACATCGCGAAACATCTTGGGCCAAAAATAGTTCTTGGAGAGCGTGGCAAAAGTCTTGTCGCGTCCAAAGTGTCCCATGAGTCCACCTCCATGAGCCTCTTGCAAAAGTAACAAACGAAGAGAAGACTCGGGAATGCATAGTTTGTTAGCTCTCATAAGATAACCATCTTTGATATAGTATCGTTCCCAAGAAGTATGCGTCACACACTTAGCATAAGGAGTAGCAAAAGTCACATCATGCTCATATAAATCTTTGATATGATCAAATCCAACAACATTCAATTCAAGTTGAGTAAGTAACATGCATTTGCGGGAAAGGGCATCCGCCACAACATTCTCTTTGCCCTTAATGTACTTGATCACATAGGGGAAAGATTCAATAAATTCACTCCATTTAGCATGTCGTTTATTCAACTTGGTTTGGCCTTTAAGGTACTTAAGTGTCTCATGATCGGTATGTATGACAAACTCATGCGGTCTAAGGTAATGTTCCCAAACATGTAACACACGCACTAAAGCATACAATTCTTTGTCATAGATGGGATAGTTAAGTTGAGCACCGGAGAGTTTTTCACTAAAATATGCAATAGCTCGTTTTTCTTGCATCAAAACTCCACCAATTCCATTACCACTTGCATCACAATGAACCTCAAAAGTTTTGTCAAAGTTGGGTAAAGCAAGAATCGGAGCATGAGTAAGCAAAGATTTGAGCTCATCAAAAGCGGTAGATTGCAAAGGTCCCCAAACAAAAGGAGCATTTTTCTTACTCAAGGCATGCAACGGTGCGGCAATAGTGCTAAAATCTTTCACAAAGCGACGATAGAAACCCGCAAGGCCAAGAAAACTACGCACTTGTTGCAAATTGGTGGGTTGTGGCCAAGTTTTAATTGCTTCAATTTTAGACTCATCAACATGGACACCCTTTGAGGAAACAACGAAACCCAAGAAAACAAGCTTGTCAACACCAAAAGTGCACTTTTTCATGTTTGCATAGAGACGTTCCTTGCGAAGAGTTTGCAAAACAGCCCTGAACATGTTTTAGATGATCTTTGATGGATTTGCTAAAAACAAGTATGTCATCGAAGTAGACCACAACAAAAACTCCAATGTAAGGACGAAGCACAAAATGCATAAGACGCATGAAAGTACCGGGAGCTTCCGATAAACCCATAGGCATAACCAACCACTCGTACAAGCCAAATTTGGTTTTGAAAGCGGTTTTCCATTCATCACCTTCTTGTATGCGGATTTGATAATAGCCACTTTTAAGATCAATTTTTGAGAAAATGGTGGCACCGCTAAGCTCATCTAGCATATCATCTAGGCGAGGAATGGGATGCCTATAACGAACGGTGATAGCATTGATGGGTCTACAATCGGAGCACATGCGAAAACTACCATCTTGCTTGGGCACAAGTATAACCGGAACGGCACAAGGGCTTAAGCTTTCACGTACATGACCGTTGTCGATGAGTTGTTGTACTTGCCGTTGGATCTCCTTAGTTTCTTCGGGGTTGACGCGGTAGGGAGCCTTGTTCGGAAGAGGTGCTCCGGGGATGAGGTCAATCCTATGTTCAATGCCACGTAGAGGAGGAAGACCGGGAGGTAGCTCATCGGGAAAGACATCCTCGAATTCCTGCAACAAGTTAGAAAACACTAGAGGAAGAGGATTAGGAGTGTTAGTTTTTGCCACCTCATCTTTGCATAGGAGAACAAAGTGGATGACACTCGATGGGTTCTCACACACTTCTCTCATCTCTCTTTTTGTGGCTAGGAGGACTAAGTTTTTCTCTCTTGGCGAAGAGGCGCTCAATTTTGGCTTGTGGCTCTCACTTTCTTTTTGGTGGATCACTCTCTCACTAGGATCTCCATGATGGGTGGATGCTTGCTTATCGGCGATCACTTGGCTTGGTGACATTGGTCGAAGCACATATTCCTTGCCTTTCATCTTGAAGATATAGTAGTTGGTTCGTCCGTTGTGGATGACTCCACGGTCAAATTGCCAAGGTCGTCCCAAGAGAAGGTGGCACACCGACATAGGAACTACATCACACTCCAAGGTGTCCTCGTAGGCGCCAATCTTAAAAGAAACTTGCACCGTATGCTCCACTTGGATGGTGCCAGAGTCGCTTAGCCATTGCACCTTGTAGGGACGGGGGTGCTTCTTCTTGACCAATTGGAGCTTGAAACATAGCTCCTCGCTTGCCAAGTTGTGACAACTTCCTCCGTCGATGATGACCTTCACGGAACGCCCGTTGATGCCGGCCTTTGTGTGGAAGATGTGGCACCGTTGGTCTTCATCTTGATGGTGTTGGAGCGTCAAGACCTTGGAGACCACGAGAGAGGGACTTGAATCATTGTCACAAAACACTTGATCATCTTCATCTTCGTTGACACGCCGGTGCATGGCCACGTGCTCAATGGCTTCCATTTCTTCTTCACTCATCGAGTCATAAGTGCCATCATCGTTGAAATCATAGTTCGCTTGTTGGTGCACTCGAAGGACTTGTGTCCCCGGCCACCACATGTGAAGCACTTGAGAGAACTTGTCTTGACGGGGTCGTTCGGTGGCGCCGAAGATGAGGGAGTCTTGGATTTGTAGTTGCTTGCCGGAGAACGAGTCGAGGAAGGCGTAGCTTGCTTGGAACTTGACTTGTCGCCGGTACTTGGTGATGCTCTAGTTGAGGTAGGAGTTGCCGAAGTCGCGGGAGCTTGAGAGTAGGAGCCGTAGGTCTTGGACGAGTACTTGGCATATTTGAAGTCATCTTGGACTTGTCACTCGGCCTTGGTCGCTTGATGAACTAGCTCGAGAAGGTTTGAGTATGGTTGGAAGTCGGCAATCTGCTTGATTGGGTGGTTGAGGCCATTCAAGAAGCGTGCCATTGTTTGCTCATCGTCTTCCTTGACATTGGATCATATCATGGCAATCTCCATTTCTTGGTAGTATTCTTCCACCATCTTCGTGCCTTGTTTGAGGAGTTGCAACTTCTTGAAGAGATCACGGGTGTAGTGTGTAGGCACGAAGCGAGCTCTCATGACATCCTTCATTTCCGTCCACTTTGTGATTGGTGGTTCGCCTCTTGTATGTCGTCGCTCGATCACTTGTTCCCACCAAATGAGAACGTAGTCTTGGAACTCAAGGGAGGCCATGGAGATTTTCTTCTCCTCGTCGTAGTTGTGAAGACGGAATATCTTGTCCACCTTCAAGGCCCATGAGAGATACTCTTCGGGATCATTGCTTCCGGAGAACTTGGGCATGGTGAATTTAAGCTTGCCGCAGCAGAGTTCTTCATCGAAGTAGCGGTTTTGATATCGCTCTTGCCGTGGAGGAAGGTCTCAAATGCTCGTTCCTCGAGATGTCGCTCTTGGCGTGGAGGAGGGTCTTGAAGTACTTGTTCCGCTTGGTGTCGTCTTGTCTTGGAGGAGGACGAGGGATATGCGCTTGGTTGCGCCTTTCTTGTTGCTCTTCGCGTCTCGCGGCTTCTTCTTGTATCTCTCGACGAAGAGCTTCCTCTTGTTCTCGTGCTTCCCGACCGCGTTGGGCAACGGCACGTGTGGAATCTCGGAGTGCATCTAGGGCCGCTTGAGCTTGAACTTCCTGCAGTAGTTGTTATTGTCGAAGTGCTTCGGCATCTTGCTCCTCTTGGTGTAGGCGTGCTCGTTCCTCTTGTTCTTGACGGATAGCGTCTTCGTCTTGAGGTTGTTGCCGTGGCACTTGTGGAGGCATTTGCTCTTGCTCCCTTGGTTCTTGCGCTTGTTGTCGCGCCCTTTCACGTGCTCGGACTCGGTCTTGTAAGCCATTGCCATAGAATGGATTTTCGTGAGCTTGGCGATCTTGAGGTGCTTGACGTCAAGGAACTTGAGCTCGTGGAGGACTTGTATCATAAGATGAGTAGTCCGAAGAGTGTCGACTTGAGCGGTGGCTTGAGTGGCGCCATCTTGTGGACGATGATGAGGAAGACGGGCGTCGCTTGATCATCTTGCGAAGTTCTTCCATTTGTGTAGTGAACTTCTCGTCAATCGATTGATGAAGGTTGGAGGCGAGTTGCTCCAAGCGTTCACCCAATGCTACGCTTTCTTGATGTAGAGCTCGTTGTGCGATGAAGAAGTGGTTCTTGGTGACGTAGCCGTTATCATCACCTTGCTCCTCGAAAAGCGGGTTCGCCGACGAACTTGGCCTATCCATCATAACCAAGTGGGGTGAGTAGGAAAGTGAGAGAACAATACCGAAGTTACCTTTTCCGAGGATTGAGGATGTAACAAGTGTCACTCAATGTAGTGCCACAATAGTCGAATTGGAACCGGGTTTGTTTCTCACACCTACAAGTAAAAGGCTTATGGAGTAGCTTGGTTTGGATGGTGGCAAAAATTTCAAGCAAATGTTAGTCAAGATATCGATAAGGTTGAGAAGGTTCACAAAAATGCAAGTAAAGCAAATAGATCAAAGCCAAGGATATCACTAGGAACACACACACGGAAGATAGATGGGATCTGCACAACCAAGGGGTGAGCTCAAAATGTGAGTGACCACGGAAAATGCTCTTGTTGTGCGAATGCTAGAGAGATGCTAGCTCGATTGCCCAAATGGGCAAGATACGCATGTGCACCAACCTATAAGAGAAACATGCCGTCTTCAATCCCAACTATTCTAAGTATGCGGTGACCAAGATGATATGAGTATGTAAAATGGCTCAATGCTATTGCTTACAAGCTCTTTGTTTCTCCTCTTGTGCTTAAAAGCTTTTCTTTCTTTTTTCCCACTATGTTTGATGCTCGAGCCAAGTATGATATGAGACAAGTATGTAAGATATGCATGGGAGAGACTTATGGCACTAAGATGATAACAAGATCACTACGGTGCACAATAGCGTGGCCCGGCAATTCTCTACTCGCTAGTCTCGATGGGTAAGCAACGCAAAAGGCTCGGGCTATCAACGCAAAAGCAAAGGTAAGTGTTGTCGAGGTTACCGTCCTTTCTTACGGTTAGCGGTGAAGATGACTCCGAGGCGATGATGTCGATGTCACACGCTCCTAAGTAGCCGAAACACCTTAGGAAACGCAAATCGCAACTCAAAATCGGTCAAATGCAGAAGGTGGGTGTTTTTATGTTGATTTTTGGATGGAGGCTAATGGTGGTGGTAATGATATATGTGGATGGGGGGTGTCAAGAGCTTCCAAACGAGCTAGAGAACACAAAAAACGGACTTGGGAGGTGGAAGTTATGGTCAATTTGGTGTTGTAGTTGTGCTGATTCGGGGGGGTGCGGGCACCCGGGGGTGGAGGGTGCGGGTGCCCGGGGTGGTCAGGGGAAAGTGGCCCGGGGGTGCGGGTGCCCGGTGGTTCGAGGTGCGGGCACCCGGTGGTCTCCGATTTGGGCGGAAAATTTGGGGGAAATGCAAAATTCGGAGGATTTCGTGGTGGGAAGGGTGGGGATTATTGGGGAGGGGCTAGATCCACTTGCCAAACATCAAATCCATGGACCAAAACAACCAAATCTCACAAGATCCAACAAATTGCAAGAAACATTTTGGGGCTATTTTTGTGGGGAATTTTCGAATTTGGACGAAAAACAACAAAATCAAGCCAGCAAATGGGGGGATGGGACTCCAAGATGTGAATCAACCTTGCTCATGATACCAAGATATCGTAGGGTGAAACCCTAGAGGGGATCTTTTCACACTTGGAGGGGGGAAAAGAGGAAGAACACTCAAGAACACAAGACACAAATCACTCAAACAAACCCAAATATCACATCCACTAGAGTAGCATACATGAGATCCACAAGATTACAAGATCAATCCAAGGAAACAAGCACAAATGTAAAGTTCTTCCCACTCCTAGAGGAGGTGAGGTCTTGATGATGATCTACTCCCTTGGGAGGTCTTGCAATCCACAAGGATTCTTCCCAAAGAGGGGTCTTGACCTCCAAGAGGAGGAGGATACAAGGAGCGAAGCTCTCTTTGGTGTTCTAAAATACTTTGCTAACCCTACAAATGACCTAGGAGATGCCCGTATATAGTTTGGGGACGAAAAAAGTTGAGAGAGGGGGTACAAAGGCCACAAGGCCACACACACGCGGCTGGAAAGGAGGGATCCAGGCACCCGGGCACCATGGGCCGGGCACCCGGCCTGCTCAGGGGGCGGCTGGAGGGGTGGCCGGGCACCCGGGCCCAAGGCCCAGCACCCGGGGGTGCGCTGGAGGCCAGCAGAGGAGTGGCCAGGCACCCGGGGCCTCAAGCCCGGGCACCCGGTGTAGCGCCCAGTGGCTGGTGGTGCAGGGGCCGGGCACCCGGCCGGCCAAGGCCCGGGCACCCGGGAGGTGCGGCTGTAGGCGCGCAGGGGCCCGGGCACCCGGGGGCCAAGGAGTCGGGCACCCGGACCAAGTCGGGGCAGCTCCCAGGTGGGGTGGCCGGGCACCCGGGGCTGCAGGTGCCGGGCACCCGGAGTGTCCAGGGGGTTTTGCCCCTCCTCCTCCTTCTTCACTTTTCTCGATCTCTCCTTCCTTCTCTTGCTCCATGGGTGCTCGCAGCTTGACCTTCTTCTTCTCACGATCATCTCCTTGGTATCCTAGAATGCACAACATGTCTTTATGAGGTAGAACCCAATTCTCATGTGATTCCGAACGAAACTCGAAGAGGAGAGAATTCACCTCATTCTCGATGGCGCGTGCACGTGCTCTTGTCATTGGTCCTCGTGGTGCTTGCGGTGGTGAAGGAGTGTCGGTACGGGTAGGCGAGGGATGCTCCGCATCAGGAACTCTGCCCATGGTCGAGCTGTGGGGGCGCTTCTTCTACCTCAAGCTTGGCACCGCGGCCAAGGGCGAGGCGGCTCAATGCGGCGCTTGCGTCGCTGTGCGGCGCTCCGGTAGCGGAACCTGGTTTCCGCCTATGGTGATACCGGAGTCGGCCAAGTTGTGGCAGAAGACGTATTTGTACGTCCGCAACTTGGATCCGACTCGCAATTTCATCAACTTGCCGGGTTTCATGCTCGGCCCGCCTGCTGAGCCACGGAGCAACTTGGCCAGCAGCTGATAACCCACAAGTATAGGGGATCGCAACAGTTTTCGAGGGTAGAGTATTCAACCCAAATTTATTGATTCGACACAAGGGGAGCCAAAGAATATTCTCAAGTATTCGCAGCTGAGTTGTCAATTCAACCACACCTGGAAAACTTAGTATCTCTAGCAAAGTATTTAGTAGCAAAGTAATATGATAGTAGTGATAACGGTAACAAAAGTAACGGTAGCAAAAGTAGTATTTTTGGTATTTTGTAGTGATTGTAACAGTAGCAACGGAAAAGTAAATAAGCGAAGAACAATATGTGAAAAGCTCGTAGGCATTGGATCGGTGATGGAGAATTATGCCGGATGCGGTTCATCATGTAACAATCATAACATAGGGTGACACAGAACTAGCTCCAATTCATCAATGTAATGTAGGCATGTATTCCGAATATAGTCATACGTGCTTATGGAAAAGAACTTGCATGACATCTTTTGTCCTACCCTCCCGTGGCAGCGGGGTCCTAATGGAAACTAAGGGATATTAAGGCCTCCTTTTAATAGAGTACCGGAACAAAGCATTAGCACATAGTGAATACATGAACTCCTCAAACTATGGTCATCACCGGGAGTGGTCCCGATTATTGTCACTTCGGGGTTGCCGGATCATAACACATAGTAGGTGACTATAGACTTGCAAGATAGGATCAAGAACTCACATATATTCATGAAAACATAATAGGTTCAGATCTGAAATCATGGCACTCGGGCCCTAGTGAAAAGCATTACGCATAGCAAAGTCATAGCAGCATCAATCTCAGAACATAGTGGATACTAGGGATCAAACCCTAACAAAACTAACTCGATTACATGATAGATCTCATCCAACCCATCACCGTCCAACAAGCCTACGATGGAATTACTCACGCACGGCGGTGAGCATCATGAAATTGGTGATGAAGGATGATTGATGATGACGATGGCGACGAATCCCCCTCTCCGGAGCCCCGAACGGACTCCAGATCAGCCCTCTCGAGAGGTTTTAGGGCTTGGCGGCGGCTCCGTATCGTAAAACGCGATGATTTCTTCTCTCTGATTTTTTCTCCCCGAAAGCAAATATTTAGAGTTGGAGTTGAGGTCGGAGGAGCTTCAGGGGGCCCATGAGGTAGGGGGACGCGCCCTAGGGGGGAGGGCGCGCCCTCCACCCTCGTGGACAGGGTGTGGGCCCCCTGGTCTTCATCTTTTCCAAGGATTTTTTATTATTTCCAAATAGACATTTCGTGGAGTTTCAGGTCATTCCGAGAACTTTTGTTTCTGCACATAAATAACACCATGGGAAGTCTGCTGAAAACGCGTCAGTCCGGGTTAGTTCCATTCAAATCATGCAAGTTAGAGTCCAAAACAAGGGCAAAAGTGTTTGGAAAAGTAGATACGACGGAGACGTATCAACTCCCCCAAGCTTAAACCTTTGCTTGTCCTCAAGCAATTCAGTTGATAAACTGAAAGTGATAAAGAAAAACTTTTACAAACTCTGTTTGCTCTTGTTGTTGTAAATATGTAAAGCCAGCATTCAGGTTTTCAGCAAAGATTATGACTAACCACATTCACAATAACTCTCAAGTCTCATGTTTACTCATATCAATGGCATAATCAACTAGCGAGCGATAATAATAAATCTCGGATGACAACACTTTCTCAAAACAATCATGATATGATATAACAAGATGGTATCTCGCTAGCCCTTTCTGAGACCGCAAAACATAAATGCAGAGCACCTTTAAAGATCAAGGACTGACTAGACATTGTAATTCATGGTAAAAGAGATCCTGTCATAGTCAAACCCAATATAAATTAATAGTAATGAATGCAAATGACAGCTGCGCTCTCCAGCTAGTGCTTTTTAATAAGAGGGTGATGATTCAACATAAAAGTAAATAGATAGGCCCTTCGCAGAGGGAAGTAGGGATTTGTAGAGGTGCCAGAGCTCGGTTTTGAAATAGAGATAAATAATATTTTGAGTGGCATACTTTCATTGTCAACATAGCAACCAAGAGATGGCGATATCTTCCATGCTACACACATTATAAGCGGTTCCCAAACAGAATGATAAAGTTTATACTCCCCCTCCACGAACAAGCATCAATCCATGACTTGCTCGAAACAATGAGTGTCTCCAACTAGCAACAGTCCCAGGGGGAGTTTTGTTTGCAATTATTTTGATTTAGTTTGCATAAAGCATGGGACTGGGCATCCCGGTGACCAGCCATTTTCTCGTGAGTGAGGAGCAGAGTCCACTCCTCTTGAGAATAACCCGCCTAACATGGAAGATAAGGGCAGCCCTAGTTGATACATGAGCTATTCGAGCATACAAAACAGAATGTTTATTTGAAGGTTTAGAGTTTGGCACATACAAATTTACTTGGAACGGCAGGTAGATACCGCATATAGGAAGGAATAGTGGACTCATATGGAATAACTTCGGGGTTTAAGGGATTGGATGCACAAGCAGTATTCCCGCTTAGTACAAGTGAAGGCTAGCAAAAGACTGGGAAACGACCAACTAGAGAGCGACAGTAGTCATGAACATGCATTAAAATTAATAAACATTGGATGCAAGCATGAGTAGGATATAATCCACCATGAACATAAGTATCGTGAAGGCTATGTTTATTTTGTTTCAACTACATGTGTGAACATGTGCCAAGTCAAGTCACTTAAATCATTCAAAGGAGGATACCACCCCATCATACCACATCACAACCATTTTAATAGCATGTTGGCACGCAAGGTAAGCCATTATAACTCATAGCTAATCAAGCATGGCACGAGCAACTATGATCTCTAATTGTCATTGCAAACATGTTTATCCATAATAAGCTGAATCTGGAACGATGAACTCATCATATTTACAAAAACAAGAGAGGTCGAGTTCATACCAGCTTTTCTCATCTCAGTCAGTCCATCATATATCATCATAATTGCCTTTCACTTGCACGACCGAACGATGTGAATAATAATAAGAGTGCACGTGCATTGGACTAAGCTGGAATCTGCGAGCATTCAATAAACAGGAGAAGACAAGGAAATATGGGCTCTTGGTTAAATCAACAATAATGCATATAAGAGCCACTTCAACAATTTAATCATGGTCTTCTCCTATCGACCCCCAAGAAAAAGAAAAGAAATAAAACTGTTTACACGGGAAAGCTCCCAACAAGCAAAAGAAGAACGGGAAATCTTTTTGGGTTTTCTTTTAATTATTACTACTACAACAAGAAAAGTAAACTAACTAGAAGCTATTACTAATTTTTTTGGTTTTTCTTAAGGTTTAACAAACACACAAGAAGAAAGCAAGAAAAAGAAAATAAACTAGCATGGATATTACAGTGAAAAAGTATGAGCACCGACATCTAGCAATGAGTGTGCGTAAACATAAATGTAATGTCGGTGGGAAATACGTACTCCCCCAAGCCTAGGCTTTTGGCCTAAGTTGGTTCATTGCCACGGATGGCCTGGCGGATATCCATAGTTGTAGCTGGGGTCGTACTGCGATGCGGCGGTTATCGCCTCCTGAGCTGCAGCATGGCGGCGAGCTGCCTCCGCCCTCCTCTCGTACTCATCTGCCTCCTCTCTGGTAATAAAATGTCTTCCTTTTGCCTGATAATCAAAGAAGGCAGGAGCAGGGAGAGTAATACGGAAAGCATGACGCCTGTCAAAGATTAAGCGATATCGGAGAGGTGATTCATTCCTCTCGACAAACTGGTGATAGACCATAGAATTGTAGTCTAAATAAGTAGGAGGCAACTCAATGTCATCCTCACGAATGTCCACACCAAGAAAATCAGCTAAGCGGGTTGCATAAATTCCACCGAAGAAATCTCCATTAAATCTATTATTATGCAACCTACGTGCAACAATAGCTCCCAAGTTATAAGTTTGGTCTCCTAACACAGCACTCCTAAGAATACTGAGATCAGGCACACACATATGACATGCTTCATCTTTACCATTTATGCACCTACCTATGAAGAAAGCAAAATAATGTATAGCAGGAAAATGAATGATCCCTATGGTAGCTTGTACTATATCTCAGGATTCCCCCACAGTTATACCAGCAAGAAAGTTTCTAAATTTAGATTTACGGGGTTCACTAACACTACCCCATTGTGGAAGTTTGCAGGCAGAAGTAACGTCCTCTAAGTCTATGGTATAAGATTTTTCATAAAGATCAAACAGGACAGTTGGAGAATTACGTGAAGATGAAAATTCAAACCTCCTCACAAATGTACTAGTGAGATAGTGGTACTGGCGGCATTTGTCTGCCTCAAAGCTCACAAGATCGGCGTTATGCAAATATGCGTTAAATTCTTCCTTGATTCCCGCTCGATCCATAAAATTTTCTGAAGGCCATTCACAGGGCCGCACTGGAGCATCCCTTGGTGGCTCCTCGTCAGCATCACGCATTGCAAGCCTGGGTCCTTGCTTCCTTGAAGAACCACCTTGGAACATTTTCCTAAGCATATTTCTTCCTCTGAAAAATTTCTGAAATTTTTAGTAACTTCAAACAAAAGTGAACCAAGCTCAACAAAATTGATAGCAACTACTCCTACAAGTGCCTTTTGTGAGAGGTGCTTTGAGCAAGGAGATCGAAAATCGCAGCAAAATGAGCTAGAACTCGTGCTTGAGCTGGATATTGGTGTCTGTGGGAGGAAGAAGGAGTGTATGGGTGCAGGAATAAGTGGAGGAGGGCCACCATGGGCCCACGAGGCAGGGGGCGCGCCCTCCACCCTCGTGGCCGGGTGCTTGCCCCTCCTGCTGTATTCTGAGTGCCAGAAATTCTCAAATATTCTAGAAAAAAATCATATTCCATTTTCAGGGCATTTGGAGAACTTTTATTTTCGGGGTATTTTTATATTGCACGGATAAATCAGAAAACAGACAGAAAAAAATACTAATTTTACTTTATTTCAACTAAATAACAGAAAGTAAAAAGAGGGTACAGAAGGTTGTGCCTTCTAGTTTCATCCATCTCATGAACATCAAAAGGAATCCACTAACAAGGTTGATCAAGTCTTGTTAACAAACTCATTCCGAATAACATGGAACCGGAGAAATTTCGAATAATACTATGTTACCTCAACGGGGATATGCACATCCCCAATAATAAGAATATCATATTTCTTCTTGACAGTAGGAAGAGGAAATTCAAAACCTCCAAATATAATCGATGGAATTTTTCCAATAGAATTGATACTATGAACTTGAGGTTGTTTCCTCAGAAAGTGTACTGTATGCTCATTACCATTAACATGAAAAGTGACATTGCCTTTGTTGCAATCAATAACAGCCCCTGCTGTATTCAAAAAAGGTCTTCCAAGAATAATGGACATACTATCGTCCTCGGGAATATCAAGAATAACAAAGTCCGTTAAAATAGTAACGTTTGCAACCACAACAGGCATATCCTCACAAATACCGACATGTATAGCAGTTGATTTATCAGCCATTTGCAAAGATATTTCAGTAGGTGTCAACTTATTCAAATCAAGTCTACGATATAAAGAGAGAGGCATAACACTAACACCGGCTCCAAGATCACATAAAGCAGTTTTAACATAGTTTCTTTTAATGGAGCATGGTATAGTAGGTACTCCTGGATCTCCAAGTTTCTTTGTTATTCCACCCTTAAAAGTATAATTAGGAAGCATGGTGGAAATCTCAGCTTCCGGTATATTTCTTTTATTAGTGACAATTTCTTTCATATACTTAGCATAATGATTCATTTTGAGCATATCAGTTAATCGCATACGCAAAAAGATAGGTCTAATCATTTCAGCAAAGCGCTCAAAATCCTCATCATCCTTTTTCTTGGATGGTTTGGGAGGAAAAGGCATGGGTTTCTGAACCCATGGTTCTCTTTCTTTACCATGTTTCCTAGCAACAAAGTCTCTCTTATCATAACGTTGATTCTTTGATTGTGGGTTATCAAGATCAACAGCAGGTTCAATTTCTACATCATTATCATTACTAGGTTGAGCATCATCATGAACATCATCATTAACATTTTCATTAGGTTCATGTTCATTACCAGATTGTGTTTCAGCATCAGAAATAGAGATATCATTTGGATTCTCAGGTGGTTCAGCAATAGGTTCACTAGGAGCATGCAAAGTCCTATCATTTTTCTTTTTCTTCTTTTTAGAAGGACTAGGTGCATCAATATTATTTCTCTGAGAATCTTGCTCAATTCTCTTAGGGTGGCCTTCAGGATACAAAGGTTCCCGAGTCATCTTACCAGTTCTAGTAGCCACTCTAACAGCATAATCATTTTTCTTACTATTCATTTCATTGAGCAAGTCATTTTGAGGTTTAAGCACTTGTTCTACTTGAGTGGTAACCATAGAAGCATGTCTAGTAATGAGTTTAATTTCACCTCTAACATCAGCCATGTAATTACCCAAGTGTTCAATCATATAAGCATTTTGTTTTAATTGTCTACCAAAATAAGCATTGAAATCTTCTTGCTTAACCATAAAGTTATCAAACTCATCCAAGCATTGGCTAGCAATTTTAGTAGGAGGGATTTCAGCTCTATCATATCTATAGAGAGAATTTACCTTTACTACATGTGTCGGATTATTAAGACCATGAGGTTCTTCAATAGGTAATGGATTAAGATCATATGTTTCTTCAATAGGTGGTAGATTAAGACCATGTATTTCTTCAATAGGAGGTAAATTCTTAACATCTTCAGCTTTAATACCTTTTTCTTTCATAGATTTCTTTGCCTCTTGCATATCTTCAGGACTGAGAAATAGAACACCTCTCTTCTTCGGAGTTGGTTTAGGAATAGGCTCAGGAACTGGCTCAGGAAGTGTCCAATTATTTTCATTTGTCAACATATTATTCAATAGGATTTCAGCTTCATCCGGTGTTCTTTCCCTGAAAACAGAACCAGCACAACTATCCAGGTAATCTCTAGAAGCATCGGTTAGTCCATTGGAAAAGATATCAAGTATTTCATTTTTCTTGAGAGGATGATCAGGCAAAGCATTAAGTAACTTGATAAGCCTACCCCAAGCTTGTGGGAGACTCTCTTCTTCAATTTGCACAAAGTTGTATATTTCCCTCAAAGCAGCTTGTTTCTTATGAGCAGGGAAATATTTAGTAGAGAAGTAATAAATCATATCCTGGGGACTACGCACACAACCAGGATCAAGGGAATTAAACCATATCTTAGCATCACCCTTTAATGAGAACAGAAATATTTTAAGGATATAAAAGTAGCGAGATCTCTCATCATTAGTGAACAGGGTGGCTATATCATTTAATTTAGTAAGATGTGCCACAGCAGTTTCAGATTCATAGCCATGAAAAGGATCAGATTCAACCAAAGTAATTATATCAGGATCAACAGAGAATTCATAATCCTTATCGGTAACACAGGTAGGTGAAGTTGCAAAAGCAGGGCCAGGTCTCATTCTATCATTAAGAGATTGCTGATTCCATTTAGCTAATAATCTCTTGAGCTCATATCTATCTTTGCAAGCTAAAATAGCTAAAGAAGCTTCTTTATCAAAAACATAACCCTTAGGAATAGCAGGCAAGTTTTCATCATTACTTTCATCAATATAATCAGTTTCAATAATTTCTTTCTCTCTAGCCCTAGCAATTTGTTCGTCAAGAAATTCACTAAGGGGCACAGTAGTATCAAGCATAGAAGTAGTTTCATCATAAGTATCATGCATAGCAGAAGTGGTATCATCAATAACATGCGACATATCAGAACGAATAGCAGAAGCAGGTTTAGGTGTCGCAAGCTTACTCAAAACAGAAGGTGAATCAATTGCAGAGCTAGATGGCAGTTCCTTACCTCCCCTCGTAGTTGAGGGATAAATTGTTGTCTTAGTGTCTTTCAAGTTCTTCATAGTGACCAGCAGATATAAATCCCAAGTGACTCAAAGAATAGAGCTATGCTCCCAGGCAACGGCGCCAGAAAATAGTCTTGATAACCCACAAGTATAGGGCATCGCAACAGTTTTTGAGGGTAGAGTATTCAACCCAAATTTATTGATTCGACACAAGGGGAGCCAAAGAATATTCTCAAGTATTTGCAGCTGAGTTGTCAATTCAACCACACCTGGATAACTTAGTATCTGTAGCAAAGTATTTAGTAGCAAAGTAATATGATAGTAGTGGTAACGGTAACAAAAGTAACGGTAGCAAAAGTAGTATTTTTGGTATTTTGTAGTGATTGTAACAGTAGCAACGGAAAAGTAAATAAGCGAAGAACAATATGTGAAAAGCTCGTAGGCATTGGATCGGTGATGGAGAATTATGCCGGATGCGGTTCATCATGTAACAATCATAACATAGGGTGACACAGAACTAGCTCCAATTCATCAATGTAATGTAGGCATGTATTCCGAATATAGTCATACGTGCTTATGGCAAAGAACTTGCATGGCATCTTTTGTCCTACCCTCTCGTGGCAGTGGGGTCCTAATGGAAACTAAGGGATATTAAGGCCTACTTTTAATAGAGTACCGGAACAAAGCATTAGCACATAGTGAATACATGAACTCCTCAAACTATGGTCATCACCGGGAGTGGTCCCGATTATTGTCACTTCGGGGTTGCCGGATCATAACACATAGTAGGTGACTATAGACTTGCAAGATAGGATCAAGAACTCACATATATTCATGAAAACATAATAGGTTCAGATCTGAAATCATGGCACTCGGGCCCTAGTGAAAAGCATTAAGCATAGCAAAGTCATAGCAACATCAATCTCAGAACATAGTGGATACTAGGGATCAAACCCTAACAAAACTAACTCGATTACATGATAGATCTCATCCAACCCATCACCGTCCAGCAAGCCTACAATGGAATTACTCACGCACGGTGGTGAGCATCATGAAATTGGTGATGGAGGATGGTTGATGATGACGATGGCGACGAATCCCCCTCTCCGGAGCCCCAAACGGACTCCAGATCAGCCCTCCCGAGAGGTTTTAGGGCTTGGCGGCGGCTCCGTATCGTAAAACGCGATGATTTCTTCTCTCTGATTTTTTTCTCCCCGAAAGCAAATATATAGAGTTGGAGTTGAGGTCGGAGGAGCTCCAGGGGGCCCACGAGGTAGGGGTGCGCCCTAGGGGGGAGGGCGCGCCCTCCACCCTCGTGGACAGGGTGTGGGCCCCTAGTCTTCATCTTTTGCAAGGATTTTTTATTATTTCCAAATAGACGTTCCGTGGAGTTTCAGGTCATTCCGAGAACTTTTGTTTCTGCACATAAATAACACCATGGAAAGTCTGCTGAAACAGCGTCAGTCCGGGTTAGTTCCATTCAAATCATGCAAGTTAGAGTCCAAAACAAGGGCAAATGTGTTTGGAAAAATAGATATGACGGAGACGTATCACCAGCCGGGGAGGCCGCTGCCAGCTGGCGTCACCCGCGTCCTCAACCGCCTGGAGGTGCTGACGGAGGTGGAGGGCCTTCGAGCGGCAGACCTGGTAGCCGCCTTCATCCACCGCTGGGTGCTGCCGCTCCAATTTCGGCCCCACCTGATCCGTGACATGGGCGGTCGCCGGAATCCGAGCCGGACATCGACATAGGAGATGTCGGCGGACGAGGTCGCCTATCGAGTCAACTTCATTTCTGGCAGCCAGCTCGAAGTGGGGAGCTGGAGCTTCGGCAAGGAGCCCTACAGCCGGGCCAACCCGCCGCGTGGGGTTAGCACGCGGCCTTCTTCTTTGTTCTTTTTGTTTTTGCGACGAGCTTCATCAGATCTAATCGTCCGGGTGCTGCGCAGCGCGCCATCAGCTCCGATCACCGGTGGATACCGGACCGGGAGGTCAGCGACATAGGCGACCCCGAGCTAGGGGCGGCCGTGTTGGAGGAGGACGATGCCACCGAAGGAGGCGGCGGCCGCGCAGGCGGAGCTGCAGGAGGAGGCGGAGCAGGGGGATGTCCGGGGGTGGCCGGACGACGATGAAGGTGGCAACGAGCCACACCGTGCCGTGGGCACCGACAGAACCGGGGCCGGCTCCTCAGCGGCGGGGCCAACATCTGGAGCAGGCGGCGCCTCGAAACGCCGGGCAGACGCAGGGACGTCCGGCACCTAGCCGAGCAAGAAGGCCAAGCAGTCGGCCGCCGCGACCAAGCGGCAAGAGACCCTGAAGGCAGCCGCCTCAAGAAGATCTCGAAGCCGCTCCCGACGGTGTCCATGTAAGTGCCTTGATTTTTCTTGCATTTTGTTTTGCGTTGGTTTTTCTTCTATCTTCGCAATCTTCTTATTTCCTTCTTCCCTTGGTGCATAGTGCGCCACTTTCCTTGTCGCGAGCCTCGTCCGGATCGGTGATTGGGGCGATAGACAGCTCCGCAGATCCCTGCCGCATGGACCCACACGCCGCCCTCCAGGAGGCGACGGAGAAGAACGCGCGGGAGGCGCGAGAGGAGCGGGAGGCCGCGGCCCGGGAGAAGGCGAAGGCGGCCGACGCGGCACGAGCGGAGGCCGATGCGGTGGCCAGGGCTCAAGCCGATGCAGCGGCCAAGGAGCAGGCGGACGCGACCACCAAGGCGCAGGAGGAGGAGGCGTCCCACAGCCGGTCTCCAGAGTCCACCGGCCCGCAGCACGCGGAGCTGCTGGTGCCGGAGGGCCAGGCACCGACTGGAGGGGCTGGTGATGACCAGCCGGCCTTGGAGAGGGGAGGAGGCGGCTCCGTTGTTCTAGAGGCGGAGGAGCCTTTGCGCCCGCCGACTGCCGACACGCAGGGCAGTCGGCCTGAAGCGCCGTTGGTGCCGCCATCTGGTGGCGAGTTGGTGGTGGGTCCGATTCCCACGGTCCGAGTTCCCCCGCGCGAACGTCCGGCGAAGGCGATCTCAGTGCCAAGGCCGTTGGAGGTCGGGGCCGCTAGCTCATCGGCGCCCGACACCGAGGCCACCAGCACCGCCCCACCGGACTGGATGTCTGGGGGCGGCACAGGTGTCTTGAACGTGGCCATGCAGGACGTCTTGGCTTGGTTCAACATCCAGGCCGCCACCCTCCAGCAATCTATGCAGGAGTTCTTGGCAACGCGGGCAGCCGTCCGGGTACGTTGTTTGCTTCTTGTTTTTCAATTCTTGCAATCTTCCGTGGGGGTGCGCCCGCGCACCCACTGGGTGTAGCCCCTGAGTTCAGGGCCGGCTGCTGAGCAGGTAGCTCAAAACTTCAAGGTAAGCTCCGAGTGCTGACTCGTTTTCTTCTTGTGTTGTCTTCGTTGCAGGACTACCACAATCTCCGCGTGGCAGCCTACAACTCCCAGAACCAGGAGCTGGCTAAGCGGACCACTGACCTGAATCAGAGCTGGAGTAAGCATTCCGTCTTCTTTCTTGTGGGGGCGCGTCGGCGCACCCGCTGGGTGTAGCCCCTGAGATTCGGGCCGACTGCTGAGCAGTCGGGCCGGATCTCCCGGCAACTACTTGTCTTTGGTTGGTGTTGACACTTTTTTTCTTTTCTTTGCAGAGGCCGCCGCAGATCTGCGGCAGCGCCTGGGCGAGGCTGAGTCCGCGCTGCACACCAAGGAGCAGGAACGCAGCCAGGCGGCTCAGGAGTGCAACCGCCTGGCCAAGGAGCTGGCGGACCAGGCGGAGCGGCACAAGGCGGAGCTCCAGAAGCTGAAGGAGGGCGAAGACCTCCTCAGGGCCGACTTCGAGACTCAATGCTCAAACTGGGCCGAGAAGGTGGAGTTCTTGACTGACGGCTATGGCGAGATCGAGGATATGATCGATGGTAAGTTATTTTTCTTTTGATCAGTCGGCGACTGCTGCATGAGTCGGCTTCTGGCTTCTAACTTTTTGGTCTTCTCTTTGCACAGAATTCTTTCCCGGTCATTCCATCACCGTTAGCCAGGCCATCGAGGTGCGACACGAGGTACGGAGGAGGGCAGGCGCGGATATTGCGCCGAACGCGCCCTGGAATCTCGGTGAGCAGCTTCTGGCCTGCAGCCGGCTCATCGGATGCTCCGCCGCCTGCAGCGTGCCGGGTCTCAGGTGCTGACCGCCCTCTGGCTAGATGCTCAGGTCCCGCGCACCCCCCAGTCGGACTGCCGACTGGCTGGAGATAGCAGTCAGGCACTTTGAGGCTTAGAAGGGCGCGACGGCTCGGGTGGGAGCTCGGATGGCCTTGGAGTTCGTCAAGGCTTGGTATCCGGGGCTGGATCTGCCCCAGCTGGCCACCTTCCGGCAAGAAGCCGCACCGGAGTTGGCGGCGGTGAGCCGCGTGCTCACCCAACGCGCAACGACAATCACCGAGTACGCCAACACCACCGTCTTCATCCCCGAGCTGGACGAGGAAGGCACTGAGGTGCCGCCCAACTGTTTGGGCTGAACCCAGAGGATGGGGAGGACTCGACGGAGGAGATTGCCTCCTGCGACGAGGGTGAGGACGAAGAGGACGAGGACGGCGAAGACATCACACCGGACGACGGAGCGGACAGCCGGCCTCAGCCTGACCACGACTAGTGAGCCGCGTGCAGCCGCGCTGACTGTCGCCGGTGCCGACCAGGCCGAGACCCACCAGTCGGCTGCTCCACCACCCGGCGCCTCTGCCTCCACTGACCTGTCAGATCCACCTGCTACTCCTCTGGCCTAGGCGGCCACTTTATCTTTCCTGCTTTCCTGTTCTTGTAATCTTTTGAACAAGTTAAATTCTCGCAATTCCACCCACTGGGGGTGTATGTTTAAACTCTGTTGAATGCTTGCTGTGAGCCTTTGCTATGTAAATTAATTTATTCTCGCACAAGCTGTGCTCTGCCGGGTTCAAACTTTGTCTTGCTTTTCTGTTCTTTTCGGCTTTTTCCTTTGCCGCCTTCCTTTGGCTGCTGCCCTGCCAGCCTTACAGCCGCTCTGCGGTCTGTTGCTGGGTCAGGGACTTGGCCGTTTAGGATGGACAAGTAATTCGGCCGCATAGAATGTAACAAGTCAAATGAGAAGCCGGCCGGCCGGCTGCTCAGCAGCCGGATGGTGAGGCAAGGAGCCGGCTTGGCCTATGCTGATATTTTTTCCTTACTCATTTTTCGTGTGGACACCCTTTCGTGCCTTTAGCTCTTGCCAGCTGGACAGTCGCTCTGCGAGCTGCGGCTTAAGCCAAGAGAGGGCTTAGATGTCGGCACACTACTTGTCTGACTGCAGGTGGCATCAACGTAGGATAAGGCGGCGAGCCCCCGGGCCGACTGGTCGGACCCGGTGCCGGGCGGAGGAATGAAATAATACATTCACAGGCATAAACTTATCATATAGATAAAAAGGGTATCCCCCGAGTGCTCCCCGAGGGACCTGATGTCTTTGCTCTTAATACAAAAGGTAGGGTGGTAAATACTGCATTAATTGTAAAATCTTCGGAGGAGAATTGCGTTCCATGGGCGCTCAGTTTCCTTGCCGGAATCGTCCCTCTTGCGCGCCCTGGGCTTCTGCGCATCGATGAGGTAGTAGGACTCGTTGCCCAAGGCTTTCCTGATGATGAAGGGCCCTTCCCAAGGGGCGGAGAGCTTGTGCTGGCCGGCTGTTCGCTGGATCAGCCGGAGCACAAGGTCCCGCTCTCGGAAAGATCGTGGCCTGACCTTCTGGCTATGGTAGCGACGCAGGCTCCGTTGGTAGATGGCGGACCGACTGAGTGCCAACAGCCGGCCCTCTTCCAGCAGATCGACGCCGTCTTCTCGTGCCTCCTTCGCCTCCGCCTCCGTGTACATGGTGACGCGAGGCAAGACAAACTCGATGTCTGTTGGGATGACGGCCTCGGCCCCGTACACGGGGAAGAAGGGAGTGAAGCCGATTGCTTTGTTCGGCGTGGTCCGAAGACTCCAGAGGACGGCCGACATCTCTTTGATCCAGCAGCTGGCCAAGCGCTCCAGCGGCTCGACCTGTCGGGGCTGATGCCGGACAAGATGAGGCCGTTTGCTCGCTCGACTTAGCCGTTTGACTGCAGATGGGCAACGGATTCTAAGTCTACTCGGATGCCCTGCGTCGCCCAGAAACGGGCCAAGGCGCCTTTGGCAAAGTTTGTGCCATTGTCGGTGATGATGCTGTGCGGTACACCATACCGGACGGTGATATCTGTGATGAAGGTCACAACAGTCGGACCATTCAGCTTCTTGATTGGCTTCGCTTCAATCCACTTGGTGAATTTGTCCACGGCGACAAGCAGATGGGTCATGCAGCCGCGTGCTGCCTTGAATGGGCCCACCATGTCCAGCCCCCAAACGGCAAATGGACAAGTGAGGGGGATGGTCTTGAGTGCAGAAGCCAGCATGTGTTGCTTGGAGTTAAATTTTTGGCACCCTTTGCACTTCTTGACCAAGTCCTTGGCGTCATCCAAAGTAGTCGGCCAGAAGAATCAAAGGCGAAAAGCTTTGGCGACAAGGGATCTGGAGGCCGCATGGTGGCCACACTCGCCTTGGTGGATGTCTCTAAGGATTGCCTTGCCTTTCTCTGGCTCTACGCAGCACTGGAAAACGCCAGTCACGCTGTGCCTGACAAGTTCTCTGTTCACTATGTTGCTGCCCAGCGTTGCACCTGTCAGGCCAAGATCTCGTCGGCTGGTAGCTCTCTGCTCACCAGGAAGTTGAGGATGGGCTGCACCCATGATGGTGCTTCGACCACTCTCATCACGACCACTGGAACTAGGGCGATTGGGTTGGGAGGCGGCGGGTTGGAGTCAGCCACCGCTTGCCGCGTCGTTGAAGTCCCTGGGCCGACTGCTAAAGCCCCCGGGCCGGGTTCTGAAGTCCCCGGGCCGGGTGCGACTGCTGCAGTCTCCGAGCAGCCTGCGGAAGTCCCCGGGCCGACTGCTACAGCCCCCGGAACGGGTTTTGAAGTCCCCGGGCCGGGTGCGACTGCTGCAGTCCCCGAGCCGCCTGCCGAAGCCCCCGGGCTGACTATTGCTGTCCCCAAGCCGGATCCGACTGTTCCAGGGACAGCCGGCATGAAGATGGACTCTGATTCCGGCGAGGGCTTAATAGACGGCTTGTGGAGGCACTAGAGGGAGACGCCGGCTGGTATAGCTTGCCGGGTGGAGCCGATCCGTGCCAGGGCATCAGCTTGCTCGTTGTGGGCCCGTGGCACGTGAAGGAACTCGCACCCGTCAAAGTATCCGCTGATTTGCTGGACGAGGAAGCGGTAGCTCGCCATGTTTGTGAAGGAAATATGCCCTAGAGGCAATAATAAAGTTGTTATTTATATTTCCTTATGTCATGATAAATGTTTATTATTCATGCTAGAATTGTATTAACTGGAAACTTAGTACATGTGTGAATACATAGACAAAACAGAGTGTCCCTAGTATGCCTCTACTAGACTAGCTCGTTAATCAAAGATGGTTAAGTTTCCTAGCCATAGACATGTGTTGTCATTTGATGAACGGGATCACATGATTAGAGAATGATGTGATGGACAAGACCCATCTGTTAGCTTAGCATAATGATCGTTTAGTTTTATTGCTACTACTTTCTTCATGACTTATACATGTTCCTCTGACTATGAGATTATGCAACTCCCGAATACCGGAGGAACACCTTGTGTGCTATCAAATGTCACAACGTAACTGGGTGATTATAAGATGCTCTGCAGGTGCCTCCGAAGGTGTTTGTTGCGTTGGCATAGATCGAGATTAGGATTTGTCACTCCGAGTTTCGGAGAGGTATCTCTGGGCCCTCTCGGTAATGCTCATCACTATAAGCCTTGCAAGCAATGTGACTAATGAGTTAGTTACGGGATGATGCATTCAGGAATAAGTAAAGAGACTTGCCAGTAACAAGATTGAACTAGGTATGATGATACCGACGATCGAATCTCGGGCAAGTAACATACCGATGACAAAGGGAACAATGTATGTTGTTATGCGGTTTGACCGATAAAGATCTTCATAGAATATGTAGGAGCCAATATGAGCATCCAGGTTCCGCTGTTGGTTATTGACCGGAGATGTGTCTCGGTCATGTCTACATAGTTCTCGAACCCGTAGGGTCCGCACGCTTAACGTTCAATGACAATTTGTAGTATGAGTTATGTGATTTGATGACCGAAGTTTGTTCGGAGTCCCGGATGAGATCACGGACATGACGAGGAGTCTCAAAATGGTCACGAGGTAAATATTCATATATTGGAAGGCTATATTCGGACATCGGAATGGTTCCGAGTGATTCCGGTATTTTCGGAGTACCGGGGAGTTACGGGAATTCACCGGGGGAAGTATTGGGCCTTATTGGGCTTTAGTGGAAAGGAGAGAAGGGCCACAAGGGGAGGCAGCGCGCCCCCCATGGGCTGGTCTGAATTGGACTAGGAGGGGGTGGCGCCCCCCTCTTTCCTTCTCCCTCTCCTCCTCCTTCCCTCCCTCCACCTCTTGGAAAAGGAAGGGGAATCCAACTAGGATTGGGAATCCTAGTTGGACTCCCCCTATAGGCGCGCCCCTCCTAGGCCGACCTCCTCCTCCCTCCTTTATATACGGGGGAAGGGGGCACCCCAAAGACACACCAAGCCATCTCTTAGCCGTGTGCGGTGCCCCCCTCCACAGTTACACACCTCGGTCATATTGTCATAGTGCTTAGGCGAAGCCCTGCACCCGTAACTTCATCATCACCTTCGCCACGCCGTCGTGCTGACGTAACTCTCCCTTGGCCTCAACTGGATCTAGAGTTTGAGGGACGTTATCGAGTTGAACGTGTGCTGAACGCGGAGGTGCCATACGTTTGGTGCTTGGATCGGTTGGATCGCGAAGACGTTCGACTACATCAACCGCGTTACTAAATGCTTCCGCTTTTGGTCTACGAGGGTACGTGGACACACTCACCCGTCTCGTTGTTATGCATCTCCTAGATAGATCTTGCGTGATCATAGGATTTTTTTTGAAATAATGTGTTCCCCAGCAGTGGCATCCGAGCCAGGTCTATGCGTAGATGTTATATGCACGAGTAGAACACAAAGAGTTGTGGGCGATAATAGTTATACTACTTACCAGCATGTCATACTTTGATTCGGCGGTATTGTTGGATGAAGCGGCCCAGACCGACATTACATGACCACGTTCATGAGACTAGTTCTACCGCCGTGCTTCGTACACAGGTGGCTAGTGGGTGTCTGTTTGTCCAGCTTTAGTTGAATCAAGTGTGACTACGCCCGGTCCTTCTTGAAGGTTAAAACAGCACACTTGACGAAAAATCGTTGTGGTTATTGATGCGTAGGTAAGAACAGTTCTTGCTAAGCCCGTAGCAGCCACGTAAAACTTGCAACAACAAAGTAGAGGACGTCTAACTTGTTTTTGCTAGGCATGTTGTGATGTGATATGGTCAAGACGTGATGAGATATAAATTGTTGTATGAGATGATCATGTTTTGTTAAAGTTATCGGCAACTAGCAGGAGCCTTATGGTTGTATCTTTATTGCATAAGATGCAAGCACCATATAATTGCTTACTTTATCGCTATGCGATAGCAATAGTTGGCGAGACGACCATGTTACGACACATTGATAGAGATCAAGATGATGGAGATCATGGTGTCATGCCGGTGACGATGGAGATCATAACGGTACTTTGGAGATGGAGATCAAAGGCACAAGGTGATGATGGCCATATCATGTCACATATTTTGATTGCATGTGATGTTTATCTTTTATGCATCTTATTTTTCTTAGTACGATGGTAGCATTATGAGATGATCCCTTACTAAAATTTCAAGGTATAAGTGTTCTCCCTGAGTATGCACCGTTGCGGCAGTTCTTTGTGCTAAGACACCACGTGATGATCGGGTGTGATAAGCTCTACGTTCACATACAACGGGTGCAAGCCAGTTTTGCACACGCAGAATACTCGGGTTAAACTTGACGAGCCTAGCATATGCAGATATGGCCTCAGAAAACTGAGATCGAAAGATCGAACATGAGTCATATAGTAGATATGATCAACATAGTGATGTTCACCATTGAAAGCTACTGCATCTCACGTGATGATCGGACATGGTTTAGTTGATTTGGATCACATGATCATTTATATGACTAAAGGGATGTATATCTAAGTGGGAGTTCTTAAGTAATATGATTAATTGAACCTTAATTTATCATGAACTTAGTCCTGATAATTTTTGCATATCTATGTTGTAGATCAATAGCTTGCGATGTAGCTCCCCGTTTTTTTTGATATGTTCCTAGAGAAAACTAAGTTGAAAGATGATAGTACCAATGATGCGGACTAGGTTCGTGATTTGAGGATTATCCTCGTTGCTACACAGAAGAATTATGTCCTTGATGCACCGCTAGGTGACAGACCTATTGCAGGAGCAGATGCAGACGTTATGAACGTTTGACAAGGTCGGTATGATGCCTACTTGATAGTTTAGTGCACCATGCTTTACAGCTTAGAAACCGGGACTTCAAAAATGTTTTGAAACACCAAGGAGCATATGAGATGTTCCAAGAGTTGAAATTAGTATTTCAGACTCATGCCCGTGTCGAGAGGTATGAGACCTCTGACAGTACTTTGCCTACAAGATGGAGGAGAATAGCTCAACCAGTGAGCATGTGCTCAGATTGTCTAGGTACTACAATTGCTTGAATCAAGTGGGAGTTAATCTTCCAGATAAGATAGTGATTGAACAAATTCTCTAGTCACTATCACCAAGTTACTAGAACTTCGTGATGAACTATAATATGCAAGGGATGAACAAGACAATTCCCGAGCTCTTAGCAATGCTAAAGGCTGCGGAGGTAGAAATCAAGAAAGAGCATCAAGTGTTGATGGTTAACAAAACCACTAGTTTCAAGAAAAAGGGCAAAGGGGAGAAGGGGAACTTCAAGAAGAACGGCAAGCAAGTTGCTGCTCAAGTGAAGAAGCCCAAGTCTGGACCTAAGCCTGAGACTGAGTGCTTCTACTGCAAAGGAAATTGTCATTAGAAGCGGAACTGCCCCTGGATACTTGGCGGATAAGAAGTATGGCAAATTTAATAAAGGTATATTTGATATACATGTTATAGATGTGTACTTTACTAGTGTTTATAGCAACCCCTCGGTATTTGCTACTAGTTCAGTTGCTCAGAGTAGTAACTCGATTCAGGAGTTGCAAAATAAACAGAGATTAGTTAAGGGCGAGGTGACGATGTGTGTTGGAAATGATCCAAGGTTGATAAGATCACCATCGCACACTCCCTCTTCCTTCAGGATTAGTGTTGAACCTAAAATGTTATTTGGTGTTTGCATTGAGCATGAATATGATTGGATCATGTTTATTGCAATACGATTATTCATTTAGGTCAGAGAATAATTGTTGTTCTGTTTACATGAATAAAACCTTCTATGGTCATACACCCAATGTAAATGGTTTATTGAATCTCGATCGTAGTGATACACATATTCATAATATTGAAGCCAAAAGATGCAAGGTTAATAATGATAGTGCAACTTATTTGTGGCACTACCGTTTAGGTCATATTGGTGTAAAGAGCATGAAGAAACTCCATGCTGATGGGCTTTTGGAATCACTTGATGCTTGCGAACCATGCCGCATGGGCAAGATGACTAAGACTCCGTTCTCCGAAACAATGGAGCGAGCTACTGACTTATTGGAAATAATACATACCGATGTATGCAGTCCGATGAGTGTTGAGGCTCGCGGTGGGTATCGTTATTTTCTGACCTTCACAGATGATTTAAGCAGACATGGGTATATCTACTTAATGAAACACAAGTCTGAAACATTTGAAATAGTTCAAAGAATTTCAGAGTGAAGTGAAGAATAATCGTAAGAAGAAAATAAAGTTTCTACGATCTGATCGTGGAGGCAAATATTTGAGTTACGAGTTTGGCCTTCAGTTAAAACAATGTGGAATAGTTTCACAACTCACACCACCTGGAACACCATAGCGTAATGGTGTGTCCGAACGTCGTAACCGTACTTTATTGGATATGGTGCGATCTATGATGTTTCTTACCGATTTACCACTATTTTTATGGGGTTATGCATTAGAGACAACTGCATTCATGTTAAATAGGGAACCATCTAATTCCGTTGAGACGACGCTGTATGAACTGTGGTTTAGCAAGAAACCTAAAGCTGTCGTTTCTTAAAGTTTGGGGCTGTGATGCTTATGTGAAAAAGCTTCACCTGATAAGCTCGAACCCAAATCGGAGAAATGTGTCTTCATAGGATACCCAAAGGAGAGTGTTGGGTACACCTTCTATCACGGATCCGAAGGCAAGATATTCGTTGCGAAGAATGGATCCTTTCTAGAGAAGGAGTTTCTCTCGAATGAAGTGAGTGGGAGGAAAGTAGAACTTGATGAGGTAATTGTACCTTCTCCCGAATTGGAAAGTAGTTCATCACAGAAATCAGTTCCAGTGATTCCTACACCAATTAGTGAGGAAGTTAATGATGATGATCATGAAACTTCAGATCAAGTTACTACCGAACCTCGTAGGTCAACCAGAGTACGTTCCGCACCAGAGTGGTACGGTAACCCTGTTCTGGACGTCATGTTACTAGACCATGACGAACCTACGAACTATGAGGAAGCGATGATGAGCCCAGGTTCCACAAAATGGCTTGAGGCCATGAAATCTGAGATGGGATCCATGTATGGGAACAAAGTATGGACTTTGGTTGACTTGCTCGATGATCAGTAAGCCATTGAGAATAAATGGATCTTCAAGAGGAATACAGACGCTGATAGTAGTTTTACTATCTACAAAGCTCGAATTGTTGCAAAAAGGTTTTCGACAAGTTCAAGGTGTTGACTACGATGAGATTTTCTCACTCATATAGATGCTTAAGTCTGTCCGAATCATGTTAGAAATTGCCACGTTTTATGAAATCTGGCAAATGGAAGTAAAAAACTGCATTCTTTAATGGATTTATTAAAGAAGAGTTGTATATGATACAACCAGAAGGTTTTGTCAATCCTAAAGGTGCTAATAAAATGTGCAAGCTCCAGCGATCCATCTATGGACTGGTGCAAGCATCTCGGAGTTGGAATATACGCTTTGATAAGTTTATCAAAGCATATAGTTTTATACAGACTTGCGGTGAAGCCTGTATTTACAAGAAAGTGAATGGGAGCACTACAGCCTTTCAGATAAGTATATGTGAATGACATATTGTTGATCGGAAATGATGTAGAATTTTCTGGAAAGCATAAAGGAGTGTTTGAAAGGAGTTTTTCAAAGAAAGACCACAGTGAAGCTTCTTACATATTGGGCATCAAGATCTATAGAGATAGATCAGGACGCTTGATAAGATTTTTAAATGAGTACATACCTTGACAAGATTTTTGAAGTAGTTCAAAATGGAATAGTCAAAGAAGGAGTTCTTGCCTGTATTGCAAGGTGTAAAGTTGAGTAAGACTCAAAACACGACCATGGCAGAAAATAGAAAGAGAATGAAAGTCCCTATGCCTCAGCCATAGGTTATGTAAAGTATGCTATGCTGTGTAACAAACCTATTGTGTACCTTGCCATGAGTTTGACAAGGGGGTACGATATTGATCCAGGAGTGGATTAGTTGACAGCGGTCAAAATTATCCTTAGAAGACTAGGGAGATATTTCTCGGTTATGGAGGTGATAAAGAGTTCATCGTAAAGAGTTACGCCGATGCAAGCTTTTACACCGATCCGAATGACTCTGAGTCTCAATCCGCATACATATTGAAAGTGGGAGCAATTAGCTAGAGTAGCTCCATTCAGAGCATTGTAGACATAGAAAATTTGCAAAATACATACGGTTCTGAATGTGACACACCCATTGACTAAGCTTCTCTCACAAGCAAAACATGATCACACCTTAGTACTCTTTGGGTGTTAATCACATAATGATGTGAACTAGATTATTGACTCTACTAAAACCCTTTGGGTATTAGCCACATGGCGATGTGAACTATCACATGGTGATGTGAACTATTGGTGTTAAATCACATGGCGATGTTAGATTATTGACTCTAGTGCAAGTGGGAGACTGAAGTAAATATGCCCTAGAGGCAATAATAAAGTTGTTATTTATATTTCCTTATATCATGATAAATGTTTATTATTCATGCTAGAATTATATTAACCGGAAACTTAGTACATGTGTGAATACATAGACAAAACAGAGTGTCCCTAGTATGCCTCTACTAGACTAGCTCGTTAATAAAAGATGGTTAAGTTTCCTAGCCATAGACATGTGTTGTCATTTGATGAACGGGATCACATCATTAGAGAATGATGTGATGGACAAGGCATCCGTTACTTTAGCATAACGATCGTTTAGTTTTATTGCTACTACTTTCTTCATGACTTATACATGTTCCTCTGACTATGAGATTATGCAACTCCCGAATACCGGAGGAACACCTTGTGTGCAATCAAACGTCACAACGTAACTGGGTGATTATAAAGATGCTCTACAGGTGTCTCCGAAGGTGTTTGTTGGGTTGGCATATATCGAGATTAGGATTTGTCACTCCAAGTTTCGGAGAGATATCTCTGGGCCCTCTCGGTAATGCTCATCACTATAAGCCTTGCAAGCAATGTGACTAATGAGTTAGTTACGGGATGATGCATCACGGAACGAGTAAAGAGACTTGCCAGTAACGAGATTGAACTAGGTATGATGATATCGACGATCGAATCTCGGGCAAGTAACATACCGATGACAATGGGAACAACGTATGTTGTTATGCGGTTTGACCGATAAAGATCTTGGTAGAATATGTAGGAGCCAATATGAACATCCAGGTTCCGCTATTCGTTATTGACCGGAGATGTGTCTCGGTCATGTCTACATAGTTCTCGAACCCGTAGGGTCCGCACGCTTAACGTTCGATGATAATTTGTATTATGAATTATGTGATTTGATGACCAAAGTTTGTTCGGAGTCCCGGATGAGATCACGGACATGACGAGGAGTCTCGAAATGGTCGAGAGGTAAAGATTCATATATTAGAAGGCTATATTCAAACATCGGAATGGTTCCGAGTGATTCCGGTATTTTTCGGAGTACCAGGGAGTTACGGGAATTCACCGGGGGAAGTATTGGGCCTTTTTGGGCTTTAGTGGAAAGGAGAGAAGGGCCACAAGGGGAGGCAGCGTTCCCCCTATGGGCTGGTCCGAATTAGACTAGGAGGGGGCGGCGCCCCCCTCTTTCCTTCTCCCTCTCCTCCTTCCCTCCCTCCATCGCTTGGAAAAGGAAAGGGACTCCAACTAGGATCGGGAATCCTAGTTGGACTCCCCCTATAGGTGCGCCCCTCCTAGGCCGGCCTCCTGCTCCTCCCTCCTTTATATACAAGGGAAGGGGACACCCCAAAGATACACCAAGCCTTCTCTTATCCGTGTACGGTGCCCCCCTCCATAGTTACACACATCGGTCATATCGTCGTAGCACTACAAAAAAATACACTTCCGTGATGATACGTGTTCGTCACAGTAGGTCACGTTTTCTGTCATGCATGTACATCCATGATAAATTTATGACAGAATCAAGATAGTCATTCATGTGCTATCATAGAAGTGTTCCATGACATTACCAAAATTATCATCATGGAAGTGTCCACTTCCATGACGATAAATCGCATGTCATAGAAGTGCTTTCGTCAAGGGTGACTGACACATGGCATCCACCGTAACGGAACGCCGTTAAGCTATCGGGTCCGGTTTTGGATCCAATAACCCGTTAACAGCCCCGACCAATGGGGATTTTCCATGTGTAATATCATCATTGACTGGAGGAAACACGTGTCAGCTCACCGTTGGGACAAACGTCATCCACTCATTGGACCCAAAGCGCCTATGATACGTCGACGCGTGGCACGGCCCAACAGAGGCCAATTCCTTTGAAAAGGCCGGCCTGTTTGACTTGGTCAAAAGGTGGCGGGCCGGCCCACGGCAAGCCTGTTAACGACCTGTTTGCATATAGCCCATTTAGAGCCCGCTAACCCAGGGCCCGTTTATGGCCTATCCGAATTAGGCCCAGTAGCGTCATCTGGGCCGTCCAATATAATTCCAGCCCATTTTAACTTCCGGCCCATGTATGGCCCATGACATCTTTTGGCCCATATGAGGCCCTTAGTAACCCTCGGCCCATTAACGGCCCGTGGTAAAACTGGCCCGTAATGAACAGTGTATCACTTTATACCCATTAATGGCCCATTATTAGGTTGGGCCGTTTCCAGCCCATGTTATCTTTCGGCCTTCTTAGGGCCCATTTATTCTTGGGCTCATTTCCAGCATTCGTTTACTTTCGGCCCCTTACTGTCATTTTCAGCTTGTGGGCCAAATACAGCCCGTGGTTACAGTCGGCCTGTTTGTGGCCCGTTAATACGTTGGGCCGTTTTCATAGCGTCATCAAATACGGCCTATTAGCGATGGTCCGTTATGGTCGGCCCATGAACGGATGATTTCAACTCTAGCCCATTTAAGGCCATAATGTGGTCTATTATTGGCCCATGTTTGGCCAACCGCTCATACAGCTCGTAGAAGGCCCATTGATGATACGACCCGTAGAAGGCCCATTGTGTCTACGCCCCGTAGAAGGCCCATTGTGTCTACGCCCCGTAGAAGGCCCATTGTGTCTACGGCCCTTAGAAGGCCCATTGTTTCTACGGCCCGTAGGAGGCCCATGTTAACTATAGTAAATATGTAGCCCATTGTTAATGTGGCCTAGTTTAAAAAAATAGGTTATTCCGGCCACTAGCTAACCGCGGAAAAAGAACTGCACTGACTACAAGGAAACAAATAAACAAGACAATGGAAATAAATAAGCAAGTAACTTACGCTAGGCTATCAGGGCTATTACACATATTACATCCACTGGGCATCAAAGTTCGCCACCAGTGCAAATATAGGGAACAAAGCAGCATATTAACGCCGCAGCAAAACAAGTCCAGAACTGAAACCACTTCAGAAGTGCTCAAGAAACAATATCCTGGGTACCCATAATGCTGGCAAGATGCTTAGCAAGCTTCTTAACTTTCTCTTGTTTGGCGCTTAAATCCTCCAGCACTTGCTGTTGCACCAGAAAGTATGCATCTTAATCCTGCAGGGACTTCCTCAGTCCTTCGGCTTCCTGTCACATAACATCTGATCGATGTCTTTCAACTTGAAGTTGAGACTCAAGAAGCCGAACTGATTCAGGTTGCGAGTACGAAGAGCTGGTGCCAGCAGTAGTAGCCAGTAACTCAAACACTACATCAAGACAGGACTTTGGGGTTGTCTCAGTGTCTTCAATATAGTTTTTATCAGCTTTCTTGGAGAAGAACAGGGATGTCTCACTATCTTGAACCTGATCTGCATTACTTCCTTTACCATTGCATAACGGGGTACTCTTCTCCCATATTTTATCCGCGTTCTAAAGGAGAAACAAACAAACACATCACAGGTTTACAATGAAGTATATGAAACTCATTTTGGTAAACCAGTTCAGTAGTAAGGTGGACAGGATAACAGCATGAAACAAACATATATCTATGTAGTATGGTCACTGTATGGTCTATATCATTCTAGTTTATGTTGCCAAGTCAAGATAGATACAGTTCGAATCATATCTATTTAAGACAAAGCAGCATAGACAGAATATAAGTGTGGGAAACTACACAACAATAACAACACTTGTCATGTGCATGGCATGAGAACATAACTGTTTATTCAATTGAAACTGAAATCAACATAGAGCAAGTTACAACAGCAAACACGTTAAAGAAACAGGTTTAAAACATACCTGTTGCGCCATTGGAGTTTCAATTGCATCCTTCAAATTTGAAATTAGTTGGTATGAGTAAATACAGTGATGCAAGAGCAAAGTAGTATGAACCATAGCTACGGAACCTGAGCTGAGAACAATTCTTCTTCTGCTTTAAGCGTTGACTTGGGGTTCAGAGTGGTGGTCCTCGTGCTTTGGGCGCTGCAGTTCCCTTACTAATTGCTCGTGTTTGGGTGCTCTGTGGTGGAGACGGTGCTGTGTCAACGGGAACTGGGTTACTATCTACTGGGGTTGGGGTTAGAAGGGGTGTAGCTGTTTCTCTGTCCAACCGGGTAGGGGTACAATCTGCGTGAGTCTGGGTTATGTGTGGCGGGGCTGGTTCTTGGGCAAGTACAACCGTGGTTCTATCTCCATCGACAGGTAGCACGATCTTTTCTGAAGACCGTGTTTTTACTCCCATAGATACTGCCATCACCCCTCCAAATGAAATGGCTAATAAACAAGAAAAGTAATTGAATGTACAGACATTGTAAGATAGACAGGTGCAATGGATAGTAGGGAAGAAAACAGGGCATGAAATAATTCACATTTATGTTGTCTAACCAAACAGAATAGCAGGACATTATTTCAAATATATGATGGCTAATTAAACAGGATATCATGACACAATTTCACATGTATGATGGCTAACTAAACAGGATAGAATGACATACTTCAAAATATGATGACTATGTAAACAGGATGACATGATATAACTATACGATGTGTCTATTAAAGTGGTTGGCATGCCATAAATGACAAACATGCCGTCGATGGAAACATGATGGCATGATATAATTCACGGATAGAATGACATAATTCAAAATATGATGACTATGTGAACAGGATGAGATGATATAACTATATTATGTCTTTAGAAAATGGGTTGGCATGCCATAATTCAGATACATGCTGTCTATGTAAACATCATGGCATGATATAATTCAAATATATGATTTATATACTAAGGAAGTGAGCAGAGGGCAATCGCATATATGATGTGTCAACTAAGGAGATGGCATTCAACATCGTGTATATGATGTAAAAACTAAGCATTGCAATACAACATATGCATGATATGAGTAATATAACCCTGCCAAGTTTGAGCATACACCTCAGGGGGATAATAGGACTGGTCATCTGCCTCTGAATCCTCCTCTGAAGAGCTATCTATAACCAGCAACATATCTGCTTCACCAGGTAGTATTGTCTGCTCTGAAGACCTTGTTTTCACTCCAGATTTCTCCATCACCAATTCAAATGGCTGATGCACAGGAAGAGCAGTTGAATATACAAACATTGTCGACAAAAGCAATGAGAAATACAAAAAAAGGACGACATGATATAATTCACATATATGAAGCTTGGTTAAACAGCATGGCATTGCATAATTCACATATATAATGCCTTCCAACAAGATAGCATTGCATAATTCACATATATAATGGCTTGCAAAAAGGTGGCATTGCATAATTCACATATATTGTAATTAGACACTAAACAGGTGGCATTCACACAAGTCATGTCGAAACTAAGCAAATGACATAGCAATGCAAGATACCATACGCACGATATGAGCAACATAACCCTGCCAAGTTAGAGCATGCACCTCGGGGGGGGGGGGAATAGGACTGGTCATCTGTCTCTGAATCCTCCTCTGAGGAGCTATCCGTAACCAGCGAGATATGCGCTTCATCAGATAACATAGTCTGCTCTGAAGACCTTGTTTTCACTCCAGAATTTTCCATCACCGTGTCAAATGGCTGATGCACACGAAGAGTAGTTGAATGTACTAACATTGTTGACAAATGTAATACGTAACGGAAAAAAAGGATGGCCTGATATAATTCACATATAAGATGACTGGCTAAGCAGGATGGCATTGCAAAATTCACATATATGATGCCTGGCTAAACAAGATGGCATTGCATAATTCACATAAATGATGAACAAACTAAATAGATGGCATTCACACAAAGCATGTCTAAACTAAGCAGTTGACATATTTGATGTATAAAGTAAGCAATGCAAGGCACCATATGCATGATATAACCAACATCAGCATGCCAAGTTAGAGCGTAGACCTCATGGGGTAAATAGGAGTGGTCTTCTGCTTCTGAATCCCCCTCAGAACAAATTATCTTCCTCTTGATTACGATCCGAAATGGGTGGAGGGGGGCTGCCTTTGCGCCCACCATGGAGCAACGTCTGCATGAAATTTTATTGCCACGCAAGGCTTGTCTCTTTTGCTCTACATATTCAGTTCCATTGTGTACAATAACTGACATGCATAGGAATAAAACGTAGTGAGATTATGTAAGGAGTGCATGCACAAATCCAGAGTGATGGTAGCAAACTGTGAATAGACCCAAAACCAATGATAGCAGGCAGATAATAGCTTTAGTTAAAAAATACAGATAATGGCTCCTTTAATGTTTGTTTGCACCCAACATGAAACTCATAGTAGACACCCGAGATTAACCAGATAGTAGACAGATAGTACCGATTGCTGCCCCAATATGTACCCCACAACCATTTAAAAACTCAAGTTTCAGCATAAGTTTGGACCTGAGTCGGAGTCTAATAGGTGAACACGACGATAAAGTAGCATGTCATCATATTAAGTGATGCATAACGTAAGCAAACACGGAAGAGTGCGACCTCTCTTGCGGACCCGTGTAGTCCTCAAGGTCATCTGCTCAGTTGATGATGGTAATGCAGTTGTCGTGGCTGCCGGCGGCGGGGAAGAAGATCTGAGGCGGCGAAAGTCAGTCTGGAGAGCGGATCCCTGCTGTGGTGAACCCTTTCGTCGTTGGAGCAGCTGAGCTGGGGTGGAACACAGCACCGCAGGAGCAGGACAAACCACACAAGGTTTTCTTTGACACATATATGTAACAGAAGTAATTGTGTAAGGGCTTGATTGAATTTGAGGATTCTAATAATGCAGGGATAGGAAATAGACAGGAATAGGATAGGAATGCACGTGCAAAACAGAGAATTTAAAAACACAGGATTTCTGACAATCTGGGTGTTTGGTTCACAAGAATTGGAAGATCACAGGATGCAAAGAAGTATGGTGAGATTAAGTCAAACCACAAGAAGTGTACAACCTCTTTGGCGAAGCCATGTCGATCTCAGCGTGATTGGGTTGGCTGGTGAGGATGCTCCCGCTGACTTGGCTGTCGGAGGAGGGGAAGAAGATCTTAGGCGTCTGGAGATGGAGCCCGAGGTACTGCTTCGCTGTGATGGAGGGTTTCGTTGTTGGAGCAGCTCCGGTGAGTCGTACGACACCGAGGCTGAAGCAGGACAAGAGAGACAACGTTAACCTGAGTGGAATTCTAATAGCATCTCCAATAGATGACGTAAAATACATAACCACAAAGTTCTAGATGTATATATCAGCCGCTCATCTCTGAACTTAACTGTCGAAACTGAATTTAACTGTCGAAACTAAACTTAACTGTCGAAACTGAATTTTGCTGTCGAAACTGAATTTTACTGTCCAAACTGAACGCACTAGAGGTGAGGCTACACGTCAGTCGACTGACTTTTTCATCTCTGGTCAGTCGATTTTGCAGCCGTTGGATACGAAATCAAGGGCCTGCAGTTCATCTTCAACCTCCACCCCCTGAGCCGCTAGCCACCACAGGCCAAACAGCCGCCCCGCCCGCCCCGAAAACACTCCCCACCGCTGGTCCGCCGCTGCCCCGGCCATCCCTCTAGCCCCCCCCGTGCCGATCTTTTTCTCCGGCAATCCCCACGCCACCGCCTCACCACCACCGGCGACCACCGCCCCCACCCTGAACCCTAAGATAGATAGTGGGGTACTTCTCCGGCGAGCCCCCCTGCTATGGCTGGTTCTTCCTTAACTCCGGCGAGCCCCCCACCCCCTGAAAATCGATTGACCCAAAAGTCGATTCAGTCGACTGAAGTGTAGCTAAATCGGAGCAGCATCGCAAGCAAGAGCAAGAGCGAGAGCAGCAATGCGAGCAAGAGCAAGAGGAAGAGCAGACCAGGCAGGGGACCGAGAGCAAGAGCAGAGCAGCAGCGCGAGCGAGAGCTAAAGTAGCAGCAGCTCCTACTGATGTGGACGTCGCCACCGAGGGAGCGATGCCGTGGAGGAAGTGGCCGGCGACGCCGCGGTGGATGGAGCCGCACCGTGTCGGCTCGGGACCGAGCGCCGGCAGCATCGTGAGATCGAATCAAGAAGAAAATGCGGCGATTAGTGTACAACCTCTTTGGTGGCGCCGATTAGGCCACAGCTTCATCCGAGGAAACGGTGATACTGATGCTCTTCCGGTGGTGTGGGTGAAGACGGCGGTGTGGGAATGGAGGTGGTGCGAAAGACGAGGGGAACGTCGGGGCAGCTCCTTGGAGGTGGAGGATGGGGTGGCTGAACCGGCGGGACGACCAGATCGACGATGGATCCTCATCCGGTGCGGTGGATGAGGGACGTCGAGGTGTTGCTGTGGACGATGTCGTCGGGGAAGAGGCTCCGGCTGGGTGGCGGACGGAGGAGGGTGTGGGGCTTCGCGGGTTTTCCCGGCCTCGGTGTACGAATGAGTGGGCGGATGGGATGGGAGTGGGGAACCATGGCTTAGGGACGCGCTTGTCCGAAAAGTGGGTAAGTTACAAAAGTACCCCCACCGATTTGAGGCGGTTCTTTCGGTTCAGGGGTATCACGGGTATTTCGCGTGTTGGGATTTCACAGGAGGTGGGAGTTTTCACGCACGTTGTAATTTTGGAATAGCAAGGTGCGGGTTGAGATGGAGGGAGTTGCCGGAGCACAACGAGACAAAGATATATCTTAAATATTTTGGGCTAACAAGGCGCGGGTTGAAAATTCCGGACAAGCCTAACGTGTACTGTACCAAATCAATTCGCACTACAAATGTCATTCAAAACTTTGAAATCATGTTATGTTCAATTAAAATATTTCGCTACGTGTATAATGCATGCAACCTAGTACTCAAATGAACGTTTTAGTGCATTACAAACGTATATACTACCGCGTCAATATGAACTAAATTTGAATTCGTTTCTCTATTTTAATAAGATCTACAATAATGATTGTTGTGAAGTCAAAGTATTTGAATTCGTTTCTCTGTTTTAATAAGATCTACAATCATCATTATTGTCAAGTTAAACCATCATTTGTGTATTATCTTCATAGCACACCACATGATTAGTCTCGAGTTACATATGAACTATGTGTACTATATGAACTCAAACTCAATTTTTTGAATCCACTTTATGTTGATTTCAAATCACAGTACATTTCAAGCTCTAGCTAGATCTTCACAAACTAAACCATGTCTCATATGTATAATGTGTTTATCACATTATGTATGGTGCCCCGCCCCCTACGCCTACAAGTATTTAGATGTGAGTTGCAAACACCACACATTACCACAAATTCAAATAAAATGTGAGAATGTTCGATATATAGTATTGTTTAGATTGTTCGATATTTAGTTGTAAGCTGCAAACGCCACACATTATCAAAAATTCAAATAAAATGTGAGATTGTTCAATGTATAGAATGGTTTAGATTGTTCGACATTTAGCTGTGAGTTGTAAACGCCATGCATTATCACATTATGGTATAACATGTGCAAAACCACAACATGCGTATCACCGCTATATTCATGCATGCATATGTTTAAAACACTATGATCTCCTATTCAAATATATGAATCCACTTTCATATCAAATTATGATCTTTGTTAGTCTCTTACACCCAAACAATCCTCTAACCTTTGTAGATACCACTAACTTTCTCTCGTGCATGCACACACCCTCCTCGCCCTCCCCCTCCCTCAGCATTCTATCCATCGCGCACATTCATTTTTATTTTATTTTTTAGGTCGTTCTCCCATAGTCTCCACAACTCCTTTCCAACACACACCGATCGATAAACCTCTCTAGCGATGTCTGCCTACAATATACACACGCACCTTCAATCTCCTCCTTTATATGTCCTTGCCTCTGTCTCTCATACGGTCCCACTCACGTGTAAACTCTCGCCCCTCTTTTCATCGATCTCACAACCGCAAACTCCTCCCCCTATCTAGCTAGTAGCTGGGCCTCTTGCACCACCTCCTAGCTCCATTCTCTCTTTCTATCCATCTCGTCGGGCCTTATTTGCGTCTAACAAATGGACGTACACCGACCGATCTCCCGCTATACATATAGCTAGCTAGTTCCTTATAACTCGTTTTTCCCCACGCGTCGATCTTTCTACCTCATTAGTTATGTCTCTCCCTTCCTCCAACAAACAACAATTGATCTACCGATCTAGTTAGGTTTTCTTACCAAACACATGGTTCCCCTTCATCATCCATGGATGTGTCCCGACAGATCTATCACGCATAGGCACACACAAAAACACATCCCCACTCTTATTGATAATATTGCAGTTCCACCCTCAGTTTGTCTAGTAGGCCTCTCCCACCATCTTCGAGAAGCAACTCCATCACCCTTCCAGCACTCTACCCCTCTCCCTTCCTCTCTCTCTCCTCTCTCTCTGTCCCATCCTATTTCCCGTCCTTCCGTTATGTATGGATGTCGACCAATCTCCCTCAAGACATAGTTGGGTCTCTCCTTCTCAACACATATACGAGTCGTTCTACCTCATAGTTAGGCCTCGGCCTACCCCTCCCCCCACCCCCTCGCACAAACACACACACCGATACATCGAGCGCTCTAGTCATGTCTCCCTGCCACACACAAACTTGACCTGTGCCCTCTGACGTTCCGGTAGCTAGGTCAGACGCCCTATATCTTTGACTTGCACACACACACACACACAATTTCGATGGCTCTCTTCATCGATCTCGCACCCACCCACTTGATCCTTTCTTCGACTCTATCGATATCTATGACCCCTCCCTCTCTTCTCGTGGATCGCCCGACCCTCTATATATGATATGGATAGGTCTCCATTTCACACATTGCATGCAAAAGTTTGTTTGAGATGTCATCGACACATATTCCCACAAATACATTCACGAAATCAACCTCCCCCCCCCCAAAAAAAACAAAAAACACTCACGAACGCACAAGCCATTTGTCTAGGTTTGTATCTCTCACACACACCCACGTAGGTGGGGGACGTGCACGAAGAGAAGAGGTGCACGCACGGCGCACGTACTCCCATCTCTTTCCCAACCACACCCGCGCGGGTACATGGTGGAGCTCATTTCTATATGAAAAGTCAGCCCACGTGGTAACTTGACACATGTACTGGTTGTCCACTAGATGGAGGGAGGATTGTCTACCACGGGTGAACAAACAAATTGCGACTTGACGCGTTATGTTAAAGAAGAGGCAAACCATGTGGGGCCTACCTTAGAGGCATGGCTCTATACACTGGAGTACTTTTGATGTGTCCCGTCAACTCGCAGAACAAGGAGAAGCTTGCTTAGTACGCCGTCTCCCCCGCCCACGGGCGCGGTGGCTCGCACGATGAGGTGAAGCTTGCTTACTACGCCTTACGCCCGCTCCCTCTCCCACGCGCGCGGTGGCTCGCAGGACGAGGAGAATTTTTTACTAGTACTCCCTCTGTTTACTCCTCGTCCCTACTACCTTGGTTAGAGAGATTATCATATTGTTTGGAATATATGTCCTTTAGTAGATTTGAATATGAACTACTAGTACATACTCCAAACACTGATGTATATAGACGTATTTTAGAGTGTAGATTCACTCATTTTGCTCTGTATGTAGTCCATATTGAAACGGACGAAATAGTATGCACTCTCCCTCGCCCCTCGACCCTCGCCACGTGGTGGACGTGCAGCAATTCATTCGGTCTCATATAGCCAGAACGATATATACTGCAATACCATTATTGCTCAACTTCCCGAAGAGGCGAAGAGCCAATCGCAAGGTTAATAGTTTGGAGATGCCAAGCGCGAGGTTTATAGGAGAACGAGTAGTAGGTGCCGCGTCATTTATAAATAAAGTTGTTTTTCTTCAGTAGCACGTACGCAATATAAATAGGTTCATATGGAGAGAAAAGGAAACTGCTCCACTATATACATAGGCAGGACGAGCCTACACTGTTGCTTGCTGGGGTTGCTCTCTTCAGTTTTCACACTCTCTCGCACAAAACCACTGTGGCCACATCTCTAACATACCGGCGGATCACGTCCGCCGGGGGAAGGGGTGGATGCTTAGTGTAGATGCGGTCGCCGTCGCCGACAGCGAAAACCCGCCGTCGGCACGTCCCGATCAGGGGTCCCTGCCATTCTCTCTCACAAAGCCGGTGAGGTTGCCTTCGTCCATTGCTTACTGCCGCGACATGGGTAGTTGTCTCCTCCCGCCGCCCTCCTCTAGGTTGAGCTACGTCCCGACATCCCTCAGGTACAACTCCCTTTATATCCGGCTTGCACCACTGCTCCAGCTGCCCACATCACTCCATGTGGATATTTCTCTACTTCTTTGCCCCGCACATACCTCTACTGGCTTCTACATACTGTATTTGTGATGAGTTTATGTCTCATCAACTAGTCCCAGTAATCTTATTCTAATCACGTTTCTTCAATTTCTTTGCCACAGGGATGCTCATCTCGATTTTGGTGAAACCGCACAAAATGATCTGATGGTCAAAGGGTTGCAAACTTCATTTCTTATGAAGCGTCGACGTTGCCAACAAATTAAAGCCTGGTTAGGGTTTACGGTTCAAGGGATAGGGACTGCATGGATCATTTTTTTCTTTAGCTGTCTCTGTTTCAATGGCTAGGGACTGCATGAGTAGTAGTAGTACTGTACACCTTACGCGCGCTCCCTCGCCCACGCGCGCGGTGGCTCGCAGGACGAGGAGAAAATTTTACTACTCCTTCCGTTTACTCCTCGTCCCTACTTCCTTGGTTAGAGCGATTATCATATTGTTTGGAATATATATGTCCTTTAGTAGATTTCAATATGAACTACTAGTACATACTCCAAACACTGATGTATATAGACGTATTTTAGAGTGTGGATTCGCTCATTTTGCTTTGTATGTAGCATAAAGTTGAGACACTTATTTTGGAACGGAGGGAGTACATATTTGCTATGATCTGTCAATCATTGAGATGCAATAGCATGCATGTTAGTCTCCTTTGCATTTGATGAAATGTTGCAACGGGCAACCTTGGACGCAAGATACATGTAACAGAAGCTGGAAGCTTCATAGCATTGTACTATCTCGCTGATAAATTACAGTACGTACTATACAAGTAGTACTATGTAAAGAGTTAGGTGTCGCACGGTGTCCAGAAAATATGGTGATAGTGTGAGGTGGGCCATGTAATCACTGAGCCTGCGTGTTTTCACTGCTCTTGCACTCCTCCGCCGTAAGAATGGAGAAAATTGTAATCTAGTAGTACCTCCTTTTGCCGAAAGCGTGGGACATCCAGCAGTCCTACCACCTCAGTAATAAAGACCAATGAGCCGTCAAATCACATAGACCCAGTAGTAAGTTGGACGGACGAAGCAACCATCACTCTTGAATCCGCTTCTCCCTTCAACGCAGACGCTAGTGAGTGGTCGCGTCAACTCTGCCCGGGCATGAATGCGGCATCGATTCTTTGGAGCGGCGCTGACCGTTTCGGGCGGGAAGCGCGTGCGGGCGATGGAGGGGCTTTGGGTGGGCCAGGCTGGTCCGGAGCGAGCGTGGCAGCTGTCCGCCTGTCCCTACCGGACACCCGGAAACGAGAGGATGCACCGACTCTCGCGGCTAAAATCGTACACTAAACACCATCTCTCTGTAGGAGTAGGTTGATATGTCACTCTCTCTAACACACACATGCTGTTAAACACGCACACGCACACACAGGTTCATAGAATAGGAAAATCGTGCGAGTGCGAAGCCATAGGAAGTGAGATACAAATGGAGTACGTACAAGAAGAGAAGAGGCATCTCTTAGTTGTTTGGATTAATTGTTGCGATTAGAGACAGAAATCAGGGCTTTGATTGGAGGAATGACCGGTCAAGTTTCTCCTTCTCCTCCAATCTGCTTGCACCTTGGTCCCGCCGCACCTTCTAACGTGACTTATTACACCTAGACAGAGGGAGTCGTACGAGATACGGTGGCACACTGACTTAGGTCGAATACAAGTGCCCAAAATTGTGTGCATGTTATAATAAGGATTCACTTAAAATAGTACGTGAGCGAACACAGGGATCAATTGGACAGTGTTCCCGAGCAGTAGCGATATGTGTGAGGTAAGATACACCGTTGGCGCTTTTAGTTTTTCTTATTGTTTCACCCTCTGACTGGTGGGACCCAACGTACTACGTGGAGAGAGGTAAGGTGACTAAGGCTGCATTATTTCTGCACCACTGTGGATAGTCTTACCACCAAAGCCACATGACACGATTATGATTTGAATCCCAATGACTCCCACACACAAAAAAAACACGGCATGCTTGTCACACGAATGCAGGAATGCATAAAAGGTTATTTTCCTCTCGTTGAACATAACGGGAGGGTTGTGTAGCTGGTTAACTTGTTCGCTCATCAAACTTGAGGTCTCGGGTTCGATAACTACACTTGAGCATAATTCGTGCCAGGAGGATTCTTTGACTGGTCAAAATGGATGGATACGGAGCTATACGATCTCGTAGTGACCATATAATCACCTCATCACGTATAAGCTGCAGCCTCGGCGCTTGTTTTCTAGGGTTTGCACTCTTCACACTCTCTCCCGTATATATATACACGCTGGAGCCTCAGCGCTTGTAGTTGCTCTCTTCACACTCTCTCACCCTCTCCAGATCTAAACAAGACTTCGTTGGCCTCTCTCTCTCCCCTCACTGCTGGTCTGCTTGTAGTTGCTCTCTTCACACACGCTCACCCTCTCCAGATCTAAACAATACTTCGCTGGCCTCTCTCTCTCCCCTCACTGCTGGTCAAAGAGCCGTCCACCGGGAAGGGAAGGAGGCTTAACGCTGTCGCCATCGACGAGGGAGGGAATCCATTACCGGCGCAGCTGTTCACTTTCACCCAGCGGCGGCGTGGGAGGGCCTCCGACCCCTTCTTCTTCGCCGCCGTACATAGTGTGGGTCGAACGGCCTCCGGTCGCCTACCGAACCACACCCCAAGGACCTTAAGGTATAATTTACTTATTCCACATGCATTGCTCTAGCTGCATGTGGGCTTTTTCCGCTTCTGCACTCGAATCTAGGTGTTGTATCAAACAGGAAAGTAGTGGGGAAAGTTGTATACCATGAATCTAGGACGTGGTTCAAAGAGGAAAGGAATGGGGGAAAGTAGTGGGAAAAGTTGTATAGCATGAATATAGGACGTGGTTCAAAAAGGAAAGGAAGGGGGAAAGTAGTGGGGAAAGTTGTATCGCATGAATCTAAGACATGGTTCAAAGAGGATAGGAATGGGGGAAAGTTGTGGGGAAAGTTGTATAGCATAAATCTAGGACGTGGTTCACAGAGGAAAGGAAGTGGGGAAAGTACTAGTACAGACTGGCTATCCAGCACCTACGTTGGACGAAAAGGGAAAACAATGACAAACGCAGTACGCACATCTGTAACAAACTGATCTTTTGCTTTGGGGGACAAGGCTGTAGAGTTTAAGCAGGACTAGATTTGCTGCGCTCACATAGGGAAAGGTGTCTAAAGATAACAAAACTGGGACCAACACAAATATGCTCCTTGGTTGTTTGTTCTTTGTTGCAACAGACTGTGCATCACCCCAGTACATTGGTAGATGCACATGGTGCTGGTGCGTCCACTGTCCCGTGCAACTCTTTATCTGTTGTTAATCTAAGGCCCTGTTTGGTTAAAAACTCCCTAGTCCCTACCTGCTTGGTTCCAGGGACTAAACATGGACTAGAGGTTATTAAATGACATGCTAAAAGACCATGTTACCCCTAGTAGTGAACTAATAGAGACAAGGTGCGATGCATGGCAGGGGCAATTGTTGGAAAAAGTCCCAAAAAGACTCCCTCGGGGTCTTCTTTCTTTAGTCCCGAATGCCCACTTTTATTCCCTAAAAGTCCCTCCTGTTTGGTTTAGATGGTACTGACACAGAGTTTTTTTAGTCCCTCCACCAAAATGTCCCTATAAACAAACACCCTCTAATAATGCCGCTAGAAAATTGATGCAATGCCATAGTTAAAAGCAAATTACATGTTTAACGAATTTTATTGTTAATATAATCTCTCTGTTAATATTAATCAATGCCACCGTTTGAGAAATGCTACTGTCTTGCTTTCTTTCCCATTTAGATAAGGTAGATGCTTCTTTTTGTTGGCTTCTGTGTCATCCACCGTTATTGACCACTAGTTGTTTCCTTTGCACCTCTGTGTAAACAGGGTTATCTACTTCACCTTGTTGCCATTGTGACCTTTTGTTGCACTGCACAAAACACTTTTGTTTTAAGAGTGTTTTGTGCAGTTCAACCAAAATGTCACACCGACAACGTTGCTTGATTGCTTGATCTTAGTGGAACTGCACAAGAGGAGATCTTACTTCCTATCCGTGTTGGCAAATTTGGTTCAGATCTTCTTCTTGTGAGTTGTTTGAGTTCCGCATCATGAGAGGTCAATACTGGCCTTCTTTCACATGATTCTGCAGCGTGCTTTCATATGTTTTGCTACTTGTACGGTAATGTTGCTTGATTCTAGTGAACTGCACAAATGGAGACAAGACTTCCAATCTGTATGTGCACCGTAATATCCCATTGAGGTAAGATAAGGATATTTCACAACTGTTGGCCTGTATTTTGCCACTTTCATCAGAAAAATAATGTTATTGTTTAGTGCTATACTTGTGCAACCTAATTGACATGCCAAATCTTACATTGAAGGCAAAGCTTGTCTGTTATTGAACCAAGTGATGAAGGGGAAGAACAAGCGGAAGAAAAACAAAAATCAACTCCTGGTGCTGTAATGAAGCACTGGAACTGTGATGACACAAGTAATGATATACTTTTGCATCTTAATTTATTGCTATGGCTGGAACGAGCAATTGTTTTGCCACTGATTTGATGCCACTCTTAATGTAATACGTAATTATCTCTACTTGTGCAAACAGGGATCTTCTTTGAAGATACCATATATTTTAGTGGAACTGCACAAGAAGATGTTGGAAACATTAATCTAATCGAGGAGTATATAGTAAGCATGGCCACCACAGTAGATAGCAACAGATGGTTCCGGAGAAGTGCTTCATCTGTATACTCTACACAATAAGCCTCCTGACAATGGTTGGTACTCGCCCACTGATTTCATCCATATGATTGAGCTTTGTCATCTCTATTGGTGTTGTGCTACTGTTTAGATGCTGTCATCAAAAAGTGGTATTGTCCTTGAGAAGTGCTTCATCTGTGTTGTTTTAAATATTTCCTTTCCTTTTTTCGAGCAAACAGGGATGCTAGCATTTAGTTATCCTCTTGTCTTTGCACAACAGGATCATCCTCCTCTGAAGAAGAATATGGAGTACGTGAAGTGACTAGTTCTGATTATGCCAGGATGAAGAAACCCTGTCTATCTTCTCATCAGAAAGAGCAGTTGAAGGATGGTTACATTACCCCCCACAAGACCAAACTAACTTCAGCTTAGAAGGACTGACAAATCTCCATTTTCTTGCTGTGATGCGCGAGTACAATGTTGTTCTAGGATTCTTTCCGGTGAGTTCCATTTTTGTAAAAGTGTGCTCTACATGGACCATGTAGGTGCCTGTTTAAACTGTTAATTCATAGTACAGTTTGCTTTATACTAATCACTCTTTTTGTATTTGTGCAAGCAGGGGTGCTCAGCTTGATTTCAACGGGAACTGCACAAAATGTTCATGAATACATCAAATCATTCATTTCCACCACAAGAAAGGAGGTGCTGATAAGTTCAAGGCGTTGTAACATATAAGGGCGAAATCATACAAGCTACGCGCGAATTTGGTTGATTTTGGTGGAACTGCACAAAAAGAACAGCTGGTTTACTTAGCACGAGGTGCCATGTCAATGTCCGAACTGATGGCAAATCCTGCCCATTCCACAATCATAGGCATTTGATATTTTGGAATGGGAAAACCTTGTCAAATTTTGCTCATTGATTTTAGCAAGAAGACATGCGTTTGATATTTTTGAATGGGACGCCCTTTGCTGTCAGCAGCGTCAATCCATTTTTTCTTTATTCTTTAGTTGTGAAGTAAATATTGGCTCTGACATGTGAATCGCTGAGATGCATAATCATCGATTGTTTTGAATGTTCTCTATGACATGTGAATCGCTGTGATTGCAATGTACAGGAACGCTAAAAAGCTGCTCAAACTCTTTGTACTCCTTCTGTTCCTTTTTACTTCGCACATTGTCTGGTAGCATACAACTGAAGTGCTCAAGTTCTCTAGCAAATGACTATATCTCATGAGCTTGCTCAACCATGGAGCGCTCTTCAATCAGCCAGTAATAATAGAATTGCTCCATGATGTACAACTCAGTGCCAGCAACCGGAGGGTAGTAGCGGTGGCCTTACTTGGACCCGAGTGACGGTGACCTACCGTGTTCTACTCTTCCTCGTTTTCTGTGTGGGGCGGCCTCGTTGGTAGCGGGGCGGGGCCTCGGCGGAGCCGGCGATGTCCTCTATCTCGTTGCCGGTGGGCGGCGCCTTGGCGGAGCGGGGGAAAATCCTCCCCCTCGTTGCCGACAGGGTGGGGCCTCGGCGGAGCCGGCGGTGTCCTCTGCCTCATTGTTGGCGCCGCGGGGCCTCGGTGGAGCAGGGCCTCGTCGACGCCAGCAGAGCGGGGACTCGTCGGAGCCGACATTGTCATCTGCCTCATCCTCGGTCTCGCCAAACAGCGCCTCGTCCGCTTCATCGCCCTCTTTATAGGCGGCCGCAGCCTCCGCCACCCGCATGCGGTACCGCCAGCGCTCGAGGCGGCCCTCACGGGTGGAGCGGTACGAGTCGAGCAGCGCCTCCTGCTCCGCCCTCTCCGCGGCGATCTGCTCCTCCGCCTGCAGGTGCTCCTAGAGGAGATGGTGGTTGTAGGCGGCGTCGGCCTGCGCCTCCCGGAACTGCTCCTCACGCTTCTGCCTCACCGTGTCCATATATTGGGCACGAGCCTCGCCGATGGTCATGGTGCAATGCACCGGCGAGGATGGCGCGGAGGAGGGGGTTGGCGCCGGATCGTCGACTACCATGTTCTCCATTGGGACGTCGTCATCCTCCGGCTGCCTGTCGGCCAGCCAGTCGGCAGCAATGGCTGCCATCTCCTTGTGGTCCGTCGTCCACCCATCCCGAAGAGCGCTGGAGCGCGAGGAAGCCATGGTGGGCAGTAGTGGTGTGGACAGGAGAATAGGAACGGATGCGGATGACTTCAGCTATGGCCGACGCAGCAGTTTATTTAGCAATGGTGGGCGGCGGAGGGACGGACGTGTGCCCCGGAGTAGCCGCCTCGGCAACCACGTATCATTAATGTGGGCGGCAGAAGGAAGGGTGGACGGCACTTGTGTCGTTTGAAGGCGGAGCAATCGCATGCACCGGGAAGCGGGGCGGGCGGCGCTGACCGTTTCGGGCGGAAAGCGCGCGCGGGCGAGGGAGGCGGTCTGGGTGGGCCAGGGCAGTCAGACTCGTGCTTGGCAGCGGGTCAGTCCAGTAGCCGGACATGCTGGCTCGCCAGCTACCTCGCTGAGCTGAGCGACGACAATCAGACGATGGACGTAGCTTCCGACCAGGAGTCGGCGCCACTGTCCAAGCCGGTTCATGCCGTGTTCACCATAGAGCAGGTCCGGCCGCACTTCTACGCCCTAATGGCGGAAGAGCTACCAGCGCAGGAGGACTTGTGCTGCAACCTCCGTCTCCTCAACGAGCACCGGTGAACAAGCGAACGACAATGCCGTTGCGGACATGTGGCCCTATGATCCTGGCTTCCCGAATGAGCAGCGGGCGCTGTATCAGACCATCCGTAGGGCCCGCGAGGCCCTCTCTGTCATCCTTCGAGTTGTTGCGCTCGCCGTGGCGCCACCGTCTCGCGTTGCCAACATGGTCAATGGACATGAGGATGAGGAGATGACTTTACTTGGAGAGGATGACAGCAAGTGCCTCCTTATTAGTATATAAAACTATAAAAAATTTTGCTTCCTCCTGGTTTCCTGACATCACGGTCCCACACCATTGTGAACCTATGTAGTCAATAAACGAGAGAATTGCACAAGAAGCGGCCGACAGCTGGGACCAAGCAGCTCGAGCAGTATTTGTGTTTTTGAGGTGTGAGCACTGCAGAGTTTTTCTTGAGCGATGTTTAGCCCAGATATTAATTTTTCTCCTGTGAACAACAACGAAAACATCGCTGCAGCTATTAACTGGGCGGGCTGTGGCCCGTCTAGCCCAGGCCAGATGTCCAGCCCAGATATTAATTGTTTTTTCAAGCTGAAAATGGCTAGCCCAGCTATACTTTTTTTAGGAATACCCAGGCAAGGTCAAGTTGTTATTCTCCGCCCCGCTGGGCTGCAAATCTTTCCTAGGAGGGATGCATTAGGCTTAACAAGAAAATGGGCTTTAAGAAATAATAAATGGGGTGTAATTAGAAAAACTGGGCAGTAACTATAAAAAATGCACCATACACGTAATTACTTTATAAAATATTATTTTTGGATATTGAAAATTTTAATTTCATTAATTGTTGCGTGCGCAATGTTTCGTTGGATTTTTACATAATATAAATTTATATTGAAATTGTATTTAATCTGACTAGAAATTTCGGGATAAAAATATTTCGGATCCCATCAAAATGTGGGAAATTTTGTTGAATTCTGTTTTGAACGGTTGGTTGAATTGGGCTGTACTTTTAACAAACTGTAAATGGGCTGTAGTAAATTCCATTAGAATTCAAAAATTGGCTGCACATTCTTACCAATCACAAATGGGCTATAAGTTCTCTGCTACACACTTGTGGCCTTACTAAGTTGACGCGTCCCCTCAAAAAAAAGAGTTGACGCGTATGCAAGGCTTTGTCAATTTATAGTCAACACACGGTTCTAGCAGCAGTGGCCGTTGGATGTCCATCCAACGGATGCTGTGCTTCTTCTTCAATCTCGGATATTCTAGCTTCACCCGCCCAAAAAATGATTCCTCCCCCAGACATCTGGGGTGCACCGTTTCGGAAGCTGACCTGTGGGCCTACTAAGTTGACGGGGACGGAGTGCTTTGTCAACTTAGTCAATATGAACGATTCTAGCTCCAATGACCGTACGATGTCCATCCGACGGCCATAGTGCTTCTTCAACCTCTGGTCTTGTTGCTCTAGCCGCCCAAAGCAGCGCAGGTCGTGCCGCATGCTCCGGCCTCCCGTGGCCGGCTGTGCTGCCGCGGAGGCCTCACCGCCCCCTACTATTCCCACCGCTGGCCAGGCCCTGCGGCGACGGCAGCCTCACACTGCAGCCGAACCAGTGAACCCTCGTACTCCTCTCCGCGCGGGCTTCCACTGCCGCGTCTTCCCCGGCTCCGCGTCGTCCCCTTCCTAGGCCTTGCCGTCGTCCACCGCCCTGGTGCTCTCGGCGCGGCGTGGTCAACGTAGTCAAGGAACGACTTCCATCGGAAGAGTACTGTACGTGGAGAGGATGACAGCTGGGTCCACGGCGGCCGCAAGGAAGTGCCTCCTTATTACACACAAAATAATTATTCCTCCACCTGACAGCAGGGACCCACCGGACGGGCAACTGTATTTCGCCAAAAAAAACGTTCCCCCCTGACTGCTGGGACCTACCAGCTAGATCTTCGCACGCAAGGAAGTGCGTCCGGGCAAAAAAACGATTCGCCCCCCTGACTGCTGGGACCCACCAGCTACATCTTCGCACGCAAGGAAGTGCCTGACAGTCGGGACCCACCTGGTCGAAGCGTACGTAGCGTTGTCATTCTGGTCGCGAACGTGTACGTACATACTGGTCGATGTAGAGGCGTGCACGTGTCTAGTAGAGGCACGCACGTTGCATGTACACGTACGTATAGTGGCGAGTGTGCAAGAAAGAAAATACGGCCACGTACGTACATACGTGCAGGATCTCGAACGCCTACTCGCGCATACGTACGGCCAGGGCTCATGTACATGGCTGGGTCCGAACGGAGAGACATCATCGTCGTCGTGTTCATGGGGAGCCAACCGGCTGGGTCGGAACGGAATGCGTCGTCGTGTTTATCGGGAGGGCTCGGATGGAATAGCCGATGGAAACGAGGCCTGGCGTCCTGCAGAACGAAGGAAACGGCCTTGTGTTCGACCGGCCACGTTGGAATGAGAAGGAATACTACTGACTCTTGCATAAAAGTAAGAGATAGGCCGTTCGCAGAGGGAAGCAGGGATTTGCAGAGGTGCCAGAGCTCGAAGCAAAAACAGAGATGAAAATAATTTTGAGAGGTATGCTTTCATTGTCAACATAACGACCAAGAGTTCCCAATATATTCCATACTACATACATTATAGGCTGTTCCCAAACAGAAAGGTAAAGATTTTTACTCCCCCTCCACCAACAATCATCAATCCATGGCTTGCCCGAAACAACGGGTGCCTCCAACTAACATCAAACCTGGGGGAGTTTTGTTTGTAATTATTTTTTATTTGACTTTGATATTTTGATCATGGGACTGGGCATCCTAGTTACCAGCCATTTTCTCGTGAATGATGAGCGGAGTCCACTCATCGTGAGAATAACCCACCTAGCATGGAAGATACTGCTAGCCCCTAGTCGCCACATGAGCGATTCGGGCATACAAAACAGATTATTATTTGAAGTTTAGAGTTTGGCACATGCAAATTTACTTGGAACGGCAGGTAAATACCGCATATAGGTAGATATGGTGGACACTCATGGAAGAAACTTGGTTCAAGGAATTTGGATGCACAAGCAGTATTCCTGCTTAGTACAGATATTTTGGCTAGCAAAGGATTCTAAATAGCAAGCACCACATGTTAGAGGATCCAAAATAATATAACTTATACAAATATACCCAAGCATAACTCATTATTTTGTCTTCCTTGTCCAACTTCAACTAATTTGCTCAGGTTTGAAAATAATTAATGGGGATCACAATCATAGAAGATGTCCAAGATAGTATATTTATATGTGAAACCTCCCTTCCTTCAATATTCTTTCATGAATTGTTCAAGTGACTAATACAGAGTTTGCTAACCTTCAATAAATTTACCACCTCTACTTCTTATATGTGAAGGCATTACTCCCCATGGTAAAGGCATATGAAACATATATAATTTCAGATTTATGACATTCAAATCATTCAACCATTTACTCATAGGATATAAGTGAAGCACACGAGTAAATGACAAACTACTCCAAAAAGATATAAGTGAAGAACAATGAGTAGTTAAATAATTATGTAGCTATGTGAAGACTCTCTAACATTTAAGAATTTCAGATCTTGGTATTTTATTCAAACAGCAAGCAAAGCTAAAGAAAAAAATGACGCTCCAAGAAAAACACATATCATGTGGTGAATAAAAATATAGCTCCAAGTAAAGTTACCGATGAACGAAGACGAAAGAGGGGATGCCACCCGGGGCATCCCCAAGCTTAGGCTCTTGGTTATCCATTAATATTACCTTGGGGTGCCTTGGAAATCCCCAAGCTTAGGCTCTTGCCACTCCTTATTCCATAGTCCATCGAATCTTTACCCAAAACTTGAAAACTTCACAACACAAAACTTAACAGAAAACTCGTAAGCTCCATTAGCGAAAGAAAACAAAACACCACTTCAAGGTACTGTAATGAACTCATTCTTTATTTATATTGGTGTTAAACCTAGTGTATTCCAACTTCTCTATAGTTTATAAACTATTTTACTAGGCATAGAGTCATCAAAATAAGCAAACAACACACGAAAAACAGAATCTGTCAAAAACAGAACAGTCTGTAGTAATCTGTATCAAACGTATACTTCTGGAACCCCACAAATTCTACAATAAATTGGTGGACCTGAGGAATTTGTCTAATAATCATCTGCAAAAAGAATCAACTAAATAGCACTCTCCAGTACAAAGTTTTAGCTAATCTCGTGAGCGCTAAAGTTTCTGTTTTTTACAGCATGATCATAAAGACTTCATCGAAGTCTTCCCAATGGTTCTACTTGGCACAAACACTAATTAAAACACAAAACCACATCTAAAGAGAATCTAGATGGATTATATGCTCACATAAAAGATAAGAATTGAAACATAAAGAGAGCATCATGAAGAATATGGCTATCACATTTAAGTCTAACCCACTTCCTATGCATAGGGATTTTGTGAGCAAACAACTTATGGGAACAATAATCAACTAGCATAGGAAGGCAAAACAAGCATAACTTCAAAACTTTAAGCACGTAGAGAGGAAACTTGATATTATTGCAATTCCTAAAAGCATATATTCCTCCCTCATAATAATTTTCAGTAGCATCATGAATTAATTCAACAATATAACCATCACCTAAAGCATTATTTTCATGATCTACTAGCATAGAAATTTTATTACTCTCCACATAAGCAAAATTCTCCTCATTCGGAATAGTGGGAGTATCATAAGAGACTTGAATACTATAAATTGTTTCCACATTAAAAGAGTAATGTTAAGAGAAAGGGTACTCATAATCATGACAAGTTTTATAAATATAATCATCACTACTTTTTATAGCATAAGTTTCATCACAATAATCATCATAAGTAGCAACTTTGTTCTCATCATAATCGATTGAAACCTCTTCCAAGATAGTGGACTCATTACTAAATAAAGTCATGAACTCTCCAAATCCACTTTCATAATTATAATAATAAGATTCAACATCCTCCAAAATAGTGGGATCGTTACTTCCTAAAGTTGACACTCTTCCAAACCCACTTTCATCAATATAATCATCATAAGTAGGAGGCATGCTATCATCACTACACATTTGCATATCAAAACTTGGGCGGCTAAAAATATCATCTTCATTAAACATAGCATCCCCAAGCTTGGGACAAACATTAATTTCAGCAAATATATTCTCAAAAACATCATCTTCATCAAACATAGCATCCGCAAGCTTGGGCCTTTTCATATCATAAGCATAATCACTCTCATTATTAATAGTATGGATAGCACCAATAGTATAGCAATTATCATATTCTTCCAAGCAAGTGCCAAAAAGATTTTCAAGATCATAAGAAGTATCATTATCTTCCCAATCATAATCATCACAACAAGCAATAGGCATAATGAGATCATCATCAAGTGCATCATCTTCCACAATTATTTTTGATTCATTTTCATGGGGCACAACAATAATAGGAGCAACATTATTTGGGAGAGATATATTTTTACCTCTCTTCCTTTTTCTTTTCTTCTTCTTCACCTCATGTGTGGGTTCAATCCTCTTTTTGGAGCTCCTTATTAATGAGATTGGTTGAATAAAAGGCTCCTCCTCGTTACCTGATTCATCATATGAAATAATAGGAGAATATTGGGAAGTCTCTTCCCTTTCGTTAGCATTCTCTTCATCTTCTATTTGTTTTCTTTTCTTTATGTAATTGGCAATATAAGGGTTTCAATGCAATTCACCGCACAATACATATAAATCTTCTCTAGATCAAAACCAAGAAGTTTATAACGGGCAATTTCTGGAAGATGTTTAGTTATACGTTTCATTTCTTCGTAGCCCATAAGCAAACTAAGTTCATTATAATGTGCAAGGGAAATCAAGTCATCACAATTTTTGGACACGATTAGATCATGAAACAATTTGCATCGGATAGTTAAATGACCCCGTTCATTGCAAAGTTCACAAGTATGGCCAAGAAAATTTAAATTTTCAGCACAAACATCTAGCCTTTCTTGCAACAATTTAGTTTCTAAGTGCTTATGCCTCTTGCAATATCTATCTTCCCTATTTGGTGTGTAATTGCAAACCCAATGCACTCCACAAAAATTGACATGTTAATAGGAGACATTTTCATCATAACTAGTGCAATCATCATTAGTACCATGGATATTCAAGGAGTTCATACTAACAACATTGCAATCATGCTCATCATTCAAAGATTTAGTGCCAAACATTTTAATGCATTCTTCTTCTAACACTTTGGCACAATTTTCCTTTCCACCATACTCACGAAAGATATTAAAAAGATGAAGCGTATGAGACAAACTCAATTCCATTTTTTGTAGTTTTCTTTTATTAACTAAACTAGTGATAAAACAAGAAACAAAAAGATTCGATTGCAAGATCTAAAGATATACCTTCAAGCACTAACCTCCCCGGCAATGGCGCCAGAAAAGAGCTTAGTTGACGGGGTGTGAGTGCCGCTTACCTAGCCTCCCCGGCAACGGCGCCAGAAAAGAGCTTGATGTCTACTACACAACCTTCTTCTTGTAGACGTTGTTGGGCCTCCAAGTGCAGAGGTTTGTAGGACAGTAGCTAATTTCCCTCAAGTGGATGACCTAAGGTTGATCAATCTGTGGGAGGCGTAGGATGAAGATGGTCTCTCTCAAGCAACCCTGCAACCAAATAACAAAGAGTCTCTTGTGTCCCCAACACACCCGATACAATGGTAAATTGTATAGGTGCACTAGTTCGGCGAAGAGATGGTGATACAAGTGCAATATGGATGGTAGATATGGGTATTTGTAATCTGAAAATATAAAAACAGCAAGGTAGCAAGCGATAAAAGTGAGCGTAAACGGTATTGCAATGCTAGTAAACAAGGCCTAGGGTTCATACTTTCACTAGTGCAAGTTCTCTCAACAATAATAACATAATTGGATGATATAACTATCCCTCAACATGCAACAAAGAGTCACTCCAAAGTCACTAATAGCGGAGAACAAACGAAGAGATTATGGTAGGGTACGAAACCACCTCAAAGTTATTCTTTCCAATCAATCCGTTGGGCTATTCCTATAAGTGTCACAAACAGCCCTAGAGTTCGTACTAGAATAACACCTTAAGACACAAATCAACCAAAACCCTAATGTCACCTAGATACTCCAATGTCACCTCAAGTATCCGTGGGTATGATTATACGATATGCATCACACAATCTCAGATTCATCTATTCAACCAACACATAGGACCACAAAGAGTGCCCCAAAGTTTCTACCAGAGAATCAAGATGAAAACGTGTGCCAACCCCTATGCATAGGTTCATGGGCGGAACCCGCAAGTTGATCACCAAAACATACATCAAGTGAATCACGTGATATCCCATTATCACCACAGATAAGCACGGCAAGACATACATCCAGTGTTCTCAAATCCTTAAAGACTCAATCCGATAAGATAACTTCAAAGGGAAAACTCAATCCATTACAAGAGAGTAGAGGGGGAGGAGCAACATAAGATCCAACTATAATAGCAAAGCTCGCGATACATCAAGATCGTTCCAAATCAAGAACATGAGAGAGAGAGAGAGATCAAACACATAGCTACTGGTACATACCCTCATCCCTGAGGGTGAACTACTCCCTCCTTGTCATGGAGAGCGCCGGGATGATGAAGATGGCCACCGGTGAGGGTTCCCCCCTCCGGCAGGGTGCCAGAACAGGCTCCCGAGAGGTTTTTGGTGGTTACAGAGGCTTGCAGCGGCGGAACTCCAGATCTATTCTGTTCCCCGATCGTTTTAGGGTATATTGGTATATATAGGAGGAAGAAATACGTCAGGGGAGCCATGAGGGGCCCACGAGGGTGGAGGGCGCGCCCTAGGGGGTGGACGCGCCCCCTACCTCGTGGCTCCCTTGTTTCTTTCCTGACGTGCACTCCAAGTCTATCATGTTGCTTTGCTTCCAAAAATAACTTCTCCAGAAGGTTTCATTCCGTTTCGACTCCGTTTGATATTCCTTTTCTTCAAAACACTGAAACAAGGGAAAAAACAGGAACTGGCACTGGGCTCTGGGTCAATAGGTTAGTCCCAAAAATAATATAAAATTGCATAGTAAAGCCCATTAAACATCCAAGATGGATAATATAATAGCATGAATACTTCATAAATTATTGATACGTTGGAGACGTATCAGCGTCCCAGTCGCCGGACGACTGCTGGACCACCAAGTCTGAGTCGGCGTAGCACAGCACTCGGCGGATGCCAATCTCTTTGGCCAGTCGGAGCCCGTGGACAAGTTCCTCGTACTCGGCCATGTTGTTGGAGGCAGCAAAGTGAATTTGCAGCGTGTATCCGAGCTTGTCGCCTTTGGGAGAGGTGAGGACGATGCCGACTCCCGAACCGGTTCGCATCTTCGAGCCATCAAAGTTCATCCTCCAATGGGTGGAATCCGGTGGTGGAGGCAGGTACTGGGTCTCGGCCCAGCCGACGAGGAAGTCGGCCAGCACTTGGGATTTTATGGCGGTGCGAGGCTGGTAGAGGATGGTGTGGGGAGCTAGCTGGATGGCCCACTTCGCCACCCGGCCTGATGCATCTCTGTTGCCTATGATCTCGGCAAGCGGGGCGGTGCAGACAACCGTGATGGAGTGCTCTTGAAAGTACTGCTCGAGCTTCTTGGTGGCAAAGTACACGCCATAGCACATCTTCTGGTAGTGGGGGTAATCCTGCTTGGAGGCGGACAGCACCTCACTCAGGTAGTAGACGGGCCTCTGGACCGGCTGTGCCTTGCCGTCTTCTGGGCGCTCGACCATGATCACTGTGCTGACCACCGGCTAGTGGCGGCGATGTAGAGGAGCATGGGCTCCTTAGTAGCCGGAGCCGCCAGGACAGGCGGCGTGGTCAGCATCTTCTTGAGCTGTAGGAAGGCCTCGTCCGCCTTGTCGTTCCACTCGAAATGAGTGGTTTTCATCATTAGCTGGTACATGGGAAGAGCCTTCTCGCCCAACCGACTAATGAAACGGCTGAGGGATGCTAAGCACCCGGTGAACTTCTGGACGTCTCGCAGCCGGGTGGGTCTCTCCATCCGCTCAATGGCCTTGATCTTCACAGGGTTGCACTAGATGCCGCGTTCAAAGACAAGGAAACCAAGGATTTGGCCGGCTAGGACTCCGAAGACACACTTCTCTAGGTTGAGCTTGATTTGAAAATGGCGCAGATTATCAAAGGTCTCCTTGAGATCCTCCAGGAGGGTACCTCGCTTCTCCGTCTTCACCACAATATCGTCTACATAGACGTGGGCAAATCTGCTGAGTTGCTTGAGGAGGCACTTCTGCATGCAACGCTAAAACGTGGCACTGGCATTTCTCAAGCCGAATGTCATGGTCAGGTAGCAGAAGGCTCCGAATGGTGTGATGAAGGCGGTCTTCAGCCGATCGGCCGGGTTCAGTTTGATCTGGTGGTAGCCGGAGTAGGCATCGAGGAAAGACAGCAGCTCGCATCCGGTTGTGGAGTCAATCACTTGATCTATCCGGGGCAGAGCAAACGGATCTTTGGGGCAGGCTTTGTTGACGCTAGTGTAGTCAATACACATGCGCCACTTGTTGTTCTTCTTCAGTACAAGGACTGGATTGGCAAGCCACTCTGGGTAAAACACTTCCATGATGAAGCTGGCTGCCAGAAGACGAGCGATCTCTTCACCAACAATTCTTCTCTTTTCT